>NC_139023.1:25323099-25423492 GCF_964662115.1 Mustela nivalis | reverse complement strand
GGGCCAAAAAATTATATAGCTATAAACTCTTATCTTAAATCCTATGAAAGACTTTGATGTGACATTTAAGCTGAGTCCCAAATTCAATCAAATAAAATATATATATTGAGCAATTATTGCATGCCTGGCACTGATTTTAGGTACTTGGGATACAGATTTGAATAAAAAAAATTTTGAGCCTTAATTATATGAAGACTTAATTCAGTGTAAATACTTGTAGGCCATGATAAATTTTTTATCAGAAAAAAGGTTTTATTCTGTTTGCATTAGGAAGCCATTGGGGAATTTTGAGCAGGGGAGAGACATGAGTTGATTTACACTTTTACTAAGATTGCTTGGCTATATACAGAGGATGGGTTTTCCAGAGGTAACACTAAAGCCAAAAATTTAGCAGAACAGTTTAGAAGTGGTAGTAGATATAACCTGGGTTTTCAGTGTGGATATAAAGTTGATGTAGGATAGTCATCTGTTGGATAATTGTTGGGATTTCTTTTTTTTTTTTTTTTCCTTAAGCAGTTCAGTAGATGATGGTGCTCTTTACTTATGGGGAAGACTTGGATAGGATCAGTTTGAGGGATCATCTGTGGAAAATCAGTAGCTTTGTTTAGGCCACGGTAAGGTTGAGTTGCTTATTAGGTACGTAAGACATTGGATATAAACTACTGAAGCTCAGCACAGTTGAGATCGTACTGTCAACTCTCAATATTCCAGACATTTGCAGGAAGAATATTGCATTTCTTTTTCTGTGTTCTCGTAGCATCTTTTATCCCACAGTTACTTTTCTTCCTAGCATTTATTGTATTGCTCTGATAGTTGGTGTGTCTTGTCCCATGGTCTGAGATTTTGTTGTATTTCTCTCTCTAGTCTTAGCTTCTATTAATATTTAATGTTCGATGAGTGAACCATGTTTATTTTCCCTGTCATCACGTTCTGTCAATTTACCTTTCAAGTGTTTATCAGATCTATTTCTTACCGTCTATCCTCATTTTCTTAGTGCTAATCCTCTGTTTTCCCTCACTGGGATCTGGGCCTTTTAAGTGAATTTTTTTTAAGGAGTAGTGCTCTAAAATGTCAATTTGGAGCCTTAATTATATGAAGACTCCATTAGGGATTGGGTTCAGCAGTACTAATGAGAGATCTGACTTTACTGGCTCAAATATATTATTTTTCTCTCACAGTGATTATGTGAGAAGTAGATGGTTTCTGGAATTCAGTCAGTGATTTGAATGTAACAGAGTCAAGGTGTCTGAGATTTTCTTGGCCTTTGCCTTATGATGAAAGAGAATGTTCCTGAATTTAGATTGAACAGTAGAATATAAGTAGGACGTAAAATATGGTGATATGGTGTGATATTATTCAAGTGCTGGGCAACTTAGCTTAAATTTAATAAATTAATGATGATTTAAAATCAGAAGGTGAGTATAAAAGCAAAGGGCACAAAGAATAATTTCACCAGTGTAAAGGAGTAGGACTGGACCATTCTGAAAAGCTCTGCTAGGAGCAGAAAGGCTGGCTAAACCTGGGAGAAAATATAGAGTAAGTAGATAACTGTTTGAAGGTGAATATAAAGAGGGGAAAGAGGTTATTAAGGAGACCGATTACTACCTTCAAGCTTCTAGATGTACTTACGGACAGGACGGTGGTACTGTTCATAAAGAGGGGGAAATGTATGGAAGCACAGGAATAGATTATTGATACTCATGTTGGAGCAAATCACAGTCTGAGTAGAAAATGGTCTGAATGGCAAAAATGGCTATTGGTAGTTTTTTCTGAATAGTAGCAAACATAAAAGGGGAAAATTCTTCAAGGCCTTTCTTGAACTCCGAAACATGGAGTCATAACCAAGTATCTTGGACTTAGCTGTGATGATTTAAGGGAATTTATGAAAGGACTAAAGAGTTATAGCTTATTGGACTTTTAAGTGACATTATTAGTATGAACTTTCTTAATAGTTGGGAACATTTTGATCCCCTAATCCATCTTTGGTGCCTTTCGCCTAGTGCTGTTCTAAAATAGGGTAATTTTATTTAATATTCAGCAACAAAACTTTCTTCATGTTTAAATTCAAATCAGATGTTACAAATTTATTTTAACATGTTTAGTATAGTATGTTTGAGTGTTCTATTAAATAAGCTAATGACCCTTTTTTTTAAGGTACAGCAGGGAAGAACTGGAAATTCAGAGAAGGAAGCAGCACTTCCATCTACAAAAGCTGAGTTTACTTCTCCTCCTTCTTTGTTCAAGACTGGACTCCCACCAAGCAGGTTAGTTAGACAATTATAGCTCCTATTACTGAAGGCATTGGTACCTTCATCTTGTATTAGTGCTATAAAAGTGCTTAATGTTCTGCAAAAAAACCGGAACATTCCATGTTGTTTTAATACAAAATGAATTCTCTGTGAAAAACTCTTCTGGGTGCCTTCCCATTAAAAAAAATCTAGGTAAGCAATAAATGAAGCATGGTATATAGTTACATGTATATCAAAAAGATAATCTTAACATTTAGGAGAGATGGTGATGACAACAATCTTACTGTTTTCTGTGCTTATTATTATTCTTACATTAAGAATTATTGGACTTTCTAAGTCTAGATCTATTGAATTTAATATATTTTACTAACTTTAATAAAAGATTATATAGATTTGAGCCTGGGCAATCTTTCAGATTAAAACCATTTTCTTTTCTTTCTTTGGTTTTGATAATACCTAACTTTGAGTTCCACAAGGTACCAATTTTAAGAGGCAGATGTACTGGCAAATGGTTAGCCTGTTATTAGGAAAATGGTAAAGGGTAAGCTAAAAGTAGGGAAGTTGGATGTTAGCAGATTAATTTTGAGTTAGATAAAGATGACTTTATCAATTATTCCTCTGGGCCAGAAACAAGTCAGTAACCCAACTGTTACTAGTTCTCAGCCAGATCATTTACCTTTTGTGGTATTTGCTTAAGTTTATTTTATAGTTTTCTGGTTTTCTTATTCTGCAATTTTGAATTGCTGTAAAAGATAATATTTCATAATATACAAATGCAGGAAGAGACAGTATAGGAACGTATGGTTTAGCCCTAAGATGAAGATTCTTGAAACTTTCAGCCAGAATTAAATGTCACAAAGTCATCTTGGATTTTTGACTGTCTCTTCCCATCCTAACAATTACTAGTCATGGTCATCTCCATATATTATTTAAACCAAATGAAACCTCATCAAATGTTTGGCTAAGAAGATATGATAGTGGAGGAATACTGATCCTTTTAATATGTAGTCTTTTTTTTTTTTTTTTTTGTATAAAGAGGTTACTTTCATTCATTTAGTTTATCATGTTCTGCAGTATAGAATGATGTGAAGAGCTTCGACTCTGGAACTAGACTTCTGGGGTTGCAGTTCTGGCTATGTTACGTACTAGCTGTGTGTCCTTGAGCACATCCCCTAATCATCTTCTTTCATTTCCTGATCTGTAAAATGTAGTAATAATCATCCATCCCTCACAGGGTAGTTATGTATGTTAAATGATTTAATTTATGTGAAATATTTTATAACAGTAGTACATACATAGATAATACTCTATAGATGTTTGCTAATTAAACTATTTAAAAATCAGTAGCAGCTTTTCTTTAATTTTGCCTGCCCCCTCCTTTTTTGTTTGTTTTTTGGTTTTTGTTTTAAAAAAACAAACAAACAAAAAAAGCAAAACCCTTAGGCCAGGTTATATAGGGCATTGTACCATATAAGGAATTTGGCTTTTCTTGTAAGTGAAATAAAAAGGGTGTCACTGTCAGTCTATGTAGAGGAATGAAATAATCTACCGTAGGTTTTTAAAGTCTTGATTGCTTTATTAAAATCAGACTGCAGAGAGGTGAGGGGCAGAAACTGGGAGACCAGTTAGGAGGTTGTAACAGTTACCTTAGGCAAGAGATCACTTGGACCAAAGTGCTTCTGGTGCAGATGGTGAGGATCTTTTACATGTGAGAGAGAAGAGACTGCAGGAGGAGGGCTTTTCAGGGCGGAAAAGACCAAGAATTCGGTTTAGGACATAGTGAAATTGAGATGTCTGTCAGACCTGTAAGTGGAAAATTTGCATAGGAAGGGGATATATGGATCTGGAGTTGAGCAGAAAGGTATGGGCTGGGGATAGAAATTTGGGACTGATCAGTGTTTAAGTAGTATTTAAATGAAGTAGTAGAAGTGAATTCGATTATTAAGGAGATAAGTAGTGATAGAGAAGTGGCAAGAGGGACAGAGCCTTCGGGTGCTTCCTTCAAGGTCAGAAAAATAAGGATGAAGAGAAGGAGGAGATCCATGGAAAAGAATGACTACTGACATAGGAAGAACACCCAGTGTAGGTCTTTAAAAAGATGTATTTCGAAGTAGAGGAACAGTTAACTATCAGATAATACTGATAGGTAAGAAGAAGAGATCTGAGCATGACTTTTAGATTTATTTATTTATTTTTAAGATTTTTTTTTAAAGTAATTTCTGTACCCAACATGGGGCTTGAACTCATAACCCTAAGATCAATAGTCATATGCTCTGCTGACTGAACCATCCAGGTGTCCTGAGTTGGATTTTAAAATGTAAAGGTTGCTGGTGATCCTGACCAGGATCATTTTTAGTGGGATAAGGTGAAGTTTGAAAAAAAGACTTTTTGGAATGAATTCAAGAGAGAATGGAAGGAAAGGAATTAGAATAAGAACATATGGACAACTTTTTTGAGGATTTTTTTTTCTTTTGAGGGAGCAAAGAAATAGTATCTGAAGGGAAATGTGGGATCAGGGGATGTTTTTTCTAAAATGTTAGAAATTACAGTATGTTTATAGATTTAGGAGAATGAATTACTACAGGGTGTATTGATAATTCAAGAAGGAAGAAAGAACAGTTGTGAGAACAATGTCTTTAAGAAAGTCAGAGGGACAGGATGTAATATGCAAGGCTGTGGGGTTAGTTTTAAGAAGGAGATGAATGGTTCACTCATAGTAACAGGAGAGAAGACGGGACATGGTGAAGGGTGATGGGTAAGAGAATACTGCTGGAAGCAATTGAAACCTCTCTTCTCTTGGCCTCAGTTTTTCCCAGCACAAAGGATACAGACTTATTGGTGAACATGAGGATGTGTGGAAGTGGGTGTTGAATATTTGAGGAGAGAAGAGAAATTCTGAAATAGTCATTTAGAGGTGTGTGAGTGAACCAGGGGAAAGGAGTAGGATTGCTAGGCACCACGTGGAGGGAAATGTACCACCAAGAGAAGTCTTTTTTTTTTTTCCCCCAAAATGGGAAATATTACAGCATTTTTTTATATTGATGGAAATGAATTAGTAGAGTGAAAAATTGACACAGAGAGGGAGACAGTATATTACCACCTTTTCTGGACGTTAATGGCTGTGGGTTTAAAATGACACAAGTCAGCTTGCTTGGGTGTGTTTCTCTCGCCCTTGTCAGGTGTTCATATGTTCATGAAGATAAGCTAGAGCTGGATTTAACAGGTTACATTTATACCAGGCAAATATGACAAAGGGGCAAGAAAGGTGAGAGGGGCCTGGAAGTGATTAAAATGATGGATGACTGTGGATTAAAGGAGAGATGGAGATTACTAGAAGCCAGGAGACAGTAAAAAGGAAGTAAAGAAATGATAGAAACGTTAACACTTCTATCACCAGTGCCAAAAAAGTGGGTAATTGCCACCACAACCTATATAGAAACATACCTAACATGTCAGTATTGTCACTTTTTGATACACAGAATAGTACTCATTGCTCATTAGGAAAGTCGTTTTCTGGGTCCATTGTGAAGCATTTCCCTAAATAAATATTTGTGTTTTTTTCTGTTTTAGTCTTGTATTTGAGAGACATGCGTTAAAGTGAAATTTTTTGACTTTAGGGAGAAACAGGAATGTCACTTAAGACATAATAGAGACTATACAACAAATAGTAATGAGCTATACTACTGACCTTACCACTGTATTACCTTTGTTAAAAATCTTAGATTGCCTTATTAATGTGTAGGTGACTGTTGGTATGTTTGCACAGAACTGTTTTTATTGGTTCTTTGTACTTAATAGGTAGAAATGCTAGGTTTCTAACATTCTGTATTGCCCAGCAAAATGGCATACTTACGTAAATTGTTAATATTTAATATATTAGAATGTTTTGCTTAATCTTTAAAAGTTTTCATGTATGTCAAGAAGTACAGCTTGATAAATTTTCACAAGCTGAACACTCACTTATTGTTCATCCAGTTCTCCACTTGTTAACATTTGGCCATACTTGCTTTATAATTTTCCCAAAATATTTTCCTTTTTGAACCACTTATTTATTTTGAACATCATACCCCATCAACCTCTAAATACTTCAGAATGTAAGAACAAGCACACTCTGTTATGTAATCCTAGGACATAGTTATCAAAGTGAGAAAATCTAATAATGAGCCAGTATATTAATATGCAAACCATAAATTTAGCTAATTATTTCAATAATGTCTTTCATGGAAGTTCTTATCTTGATTTAAGATTCAGTCCAGGATCATCCACTATAATTAAGTCTTTTTTCTCTTTATTCTTTAATCTGAGGCAGTTTCTCAGACCTTCTTTGTATTTGTTGATTAGACTTTGATGAGTACAGTCCAGTTGTTTTGTAAATCATCCTTGAGTCTGAGTTTGCCTGATGTTTCCTCTTTATTGGATTCAGGTTTTGCTTTTTAGGCAGGAAACCGCATAAGGGATGTTATGTCCTCAGTGCATCAGCCTGGAGGTACATGATGTCATTTTGCCCCATTATTAGCGATGAGAGCTTTAATCATTTCGTTGTGATGGTGTTCTTTGGGATTCTGCACTGCAAAGTTACTATTTTTGCTCTTTGTATTTAGTAATAATCTGTGAGGAGATGTATCTATCCTATTTCTTTTTAAACTTTCCCCAAATTCTAGTATCCATTGATGATTTTTGCTTTCTCCCATTATACTGTAATGGCTGTAAAATAGTGATTATCTAAATATTATTTTTCTTATATTTATTAGTTGACATTCTCCTTTAAAAATGAGCTTTCCCACCTCCACTTACTTATTATCAACTAGACTCACTAGTTTCTATTTTATGTGTGAGAGAATGTGTTTGTATGATTTATTTGTATATGTAAGCTGTATATGTAAGCTTACATATACTGTAATTCATATTGAAGCTCCAATTAGTCCAGACTTGCTGTCGCAGACTCTTTAGAGTGGTTCCTGTGACCTTTTGATTTTTACCCATCTTTTCTTTTTTTTTTTTTGAGGATTTTTTTACTTTCTAGCTTTACCAGATGTTCCAGGCTTATCTTGTGCTTTCTCTGCCCCCTCCCTGGAAACAACCATTTCTTGAAAGCACCTTAATGCCTTTTAGTGGGAAATGATGATTAGAAACCAAGGTGTTGGCACCAGATATGCTCATTGGTGCTGGAGTGTCATGGTTTCTAGACTTTTTCAGCTGGGAGAATAAATAATGTATAATTTTAATCATGCAGTCATCATGTGTCTTTTATTTCACATTTCACACCACAGGTTTCTACTTCCCTTTCGTTTTTTCCATCTTGCAGCTTTTACTGTTTTACTGCATTGAGAACCTAGTTCCCACCAGCTTCATTGTTTGTTCTTACTTTAATCCTAAAATACAGACAGAGTAGATTAGGACTTCACCTGCCTTTATTAAAACCAAATCTATTAAGTAGATTTCAAGATTTCTTTGGAATTCTTTTTTTCTTTTTCTTTTTTTTTTTTTTTTCCAGGCTGAGGGTATATAGTTAAAATTTCCTTCAGAGTGGTTGTATTAATCATTTAAAGTATAATTTGATCCATTGTTTCTGTTTGTATTCAGCTTTTCTTTTCCTCCATTTTATTGATTTATTTTTTGCATATATAAGGAGTTCCAGGCATACTCAGATTTGTCACTTTCCCCAATTTCTTTCACTCCTGTTAATAATTAACCTCATTTCATCTAGTTTCTGATTTATTCTTCCTGTGTTTCTTTTTACGTAAATAAGCAGATACATAAACATACATATTTTTCCTAGAGAAAATTTTTCCTTGAAAGAGTGTCTTACGAGTCCTTAACAAGAGTGTAAATCCTGAACTTTTTATGGAATATGTCATTATGGGTAAAATTAACTTTCAATTTTTATTTTCAATTATTTTGAAGTGGAATTTTTATGAAATATATAAACTGTAGGTTTTTATAAAACACATCAGAGTGTTACTGTTATCTGGTACACTATTTGTACCTGTTATTGAAAGAACATAGGGAAAGAAAAACCAAAGTTTTGAGTAAGGTTTTGTGGAACCACAGAAGTTAATGTTGTTCATAAAAGCACAGAAAGTTATTTCTTGATAAATATATTATAACCTGACAAGCCCTTGGTTCTTATTTTGCATTTTGACATCATATTATTTTGAAAAATATTTCTAAAAATATTCTAGAGTTAATAAAATGTTGATAGCACATTTATATTTAAATACCTATTAGCAGTTTTAGTACCACAGAGCCTTGGACAGAGTGCTACAATAGGAACATGCTAAAGGACTTTAGACAAAGCATGTCAAAGGAAAGAAAAGAAAGATAGAACAAGGGGGGTCAGAGACAACAATATGTAAGAAAAAACATAGAAAATTTATCTCACCAGAAACAGCACCTCTTCTCAGTCTCAGACAAGTACTGCCTCCAGAAAAGCCAATTCCAGCGTTGGAAAGTGGCAGGACCGGTATGGGAGGGCCGAATCACCTGACCTAAGGTAAGGCTGTTTTTAAACATTGGCTATGCCCTGATGTTTAGATCATCAGTTTTGTTTTGTCTAGTAATAAGATAATAATTCTTGATTAGATTGTACCATATTTTTACCCCCTCAATTATGCTTTTTCGTTATAGAAATTGAGGGTTTTAAAAAAATCAGGAGTCAGGCCCTGTCACCTCACTCCTTGCCTGTCATCTCTCTGGCTTTTTATACTGCATTATAAATTGCATGGAACCATGCTAATGGGACCTCAGTAAGTGTTTTTTTCTCCCTACTACTGCAGATTTAATTCTTCTTTCTCATATCACACCCTATTAAATCCCTGGGTGTTTCTCATTATTTACTGAATAATATTTAGCCTTCTGAACTGGTATTTAGAACCTGTAAAATTGAACTGCACTGAATCTTTCCAAATGTTTTATAATAACTACAGTGCGTAAAGCAGCCATTTCATTGAGTCTGCCAGCTGTCTTGGGAGGTACCATCACCTTTGTTGTTACTGTGCTTTTACTCCTGATACCCCTCTGCAGAATTCTGGTTTGTGTTCTAAATCTTAGAGTTAGGAAGTATGCAGCCTTGGATGGGAACTATATACTCTCTGAGCCTATAACATGGGAATAATAATTTCTGCCCCAAGGGATGTAGTGAGAAGCAGATGTGTTAGATATAATAGTACATTGCAAATAATAATAATAATAATAATAATGAGTCTGAGCAATTAACAGTTTGCTTGACTTGGAAATGCAGACTTACGCACCTCCCTAGTTTGCCATTTAAAGTTTTAAACAATGATGGTATGGAAGTGGTATTTTGTTTGTGTTCATTATAGCATTTTAAGCTTTCTTCCTGGGCAGGTTTATGCTATATTAATGTTCTTTTAAATATTTTCCATATAGGTATGTATGTTATGATCAGATACCTTTGATCCTAACAACTAAAATAAAAGCAAAGAGAGGAAACACTATCAGAATTTTATTTTCTTATATTTCCTTTTCTTTGGGGTCCTTATTATATGTTCTCCGTGAATAGTCAGAATTTTTAGTCCGCTTGACTCTGATAGAATTTCTTGTTAGGAGAGAATAAGCTTAGTCATTCTCAAAAGTGGCTATTCATCTCAAAGTCAAAAATATCTTGACTTTCTAAAGAATATCCAAACTAGAAGTATAGTAATTGTGCAGAGAGAAATATATTATTATATTCCTAGAATAGTTTCCATGGCATGTGTGCTTTAACAGGGTATAGAATGAAAATTTGCATATCTTACATTTTAAAAGTATACCCATTGATATTTTTCGTAGTATTACGTGATATTGATCTTAGTTTTTAAAACTAGAATTCTTGAAGTACCAGTAGAAATTTCAAGAGTTATTTTAAATAGTTAGATCTGATAAGTGTGGAGAGTGAATGTGAATCTTTCCACATTTAATAGTTCACATTTCCCATTTAATATTTCTGTGAAACCCCAGAGTTTAACATGAGTGCTAATAATATAATTTCTGTATAATATTTAACTTAGTTATTACAACATAAGTGCATGGAGAAACTCAGATTTACATTTAACCAGGCCAGCAGTTCTGAACAGCCTGTTTATTGATCCCCAAAGGGCCAGACGATAAGAGCTTTCATTTTCTTTGTTCTATTGTGGAGATGAATCAGTAGCCATTTTGTAGATAAAAAATAACTACCTTCTTAAACTTACAGCAGTTTCATGGCACAAGTCCTGGATTTGAACATTAAGTTTGGTTTTGTGCCTGTGTGAATTTAAGATAGTTTCCTAAAATCTCTGGGCCTCTTTTTCTACATTTTTAACATGATAGGCTGGACTGTGTTATCAGGAAGGCCCTTTTAATCATGAAATTCTTTATTTTCTGCCTATTCCCTGTTATACATGGAAGAGGAGATCTGAGAAAGTAGAGAATTTGCCCAGATTTATGGCTGATAGAGGCAAAAAGTCAGGGCTAGAATTCCTGGCTTTCTGCCTTTTAGTACCTGCAGGTAAAGCAGGTTGATTTTCATAAGCAAAGGCATAGAAATACTTAAATCACTAATTTTTTTTTTTAAGATTTTATTTATTTATTTGACAGAGAGAGATCACAAGTAGGCAGAGAGGCAGGCAGAGAGAGAGGAAGGGAAGCAGGCCCCCTGCTGAACAGAAAGCCCGGTGCGGGACTCGATCCCAGGACCCTGGGATCATGACCTGAGCCGAAAGCAGCGGCTTAACCCACTGAGCCACCCAGGCGCCCCTTAAATCACTAATTTTTAATACAATTTAAAACTTTATGTATATTTTCTTTTGCCACTGTTTCAATATCTGAAATTTCTTTTTATATCAATCATTAGAATTTTTTACTTAAAATAGTTGTGCTTTCGATAAAATAGTTTATTTCTTGAAGTAAGATAATTAGTTTACAGAGAAGGTATTAGTTTTTATAACTGAAAATGATACATGTCAAAGTTGATACTATTACTCCCCCACTCCCCACCCTTTAAAAAAGGTGCTTTGGAAATACAGAAAGCTCCCATTCTGACTTTGTGATTAGTCTCAGGGAATGTACATAGTAGAAATTTAACACTATTTTCAGTATGTATTTTGTGCTTTTGAAAAATTCAAAAGAAGAAAAATTTAAGTAAAAGCTATTCTCCTTTTGGGTGGTGTATGTGTATGTATATATGTGGACACACACCCTTAATAAAAACTGAGATGCTGGCTCCTATAGTTAACATACTGAGAAATGTAGGGATATTTTTGAAACATGGCTTATATCTCTTTGTAAAGAGCAGTTAAACAGTGGTTGCGATCCTATAGCTTATTTAGAGACTCAGACTTCTTATCTCATGTGTGTTCCTATTAATTTATGTAACGTGGTCTTCTTCCAACTTTGGTTAATAGCACTCTTCAAGCTAACTAGGTGTATATAGCAAGGACATGTTATTGGTATGAGTTTGTTTTATAAATTCAGATTTGTGACATTAAGCCAATTAGTAAGAAGAATAAAGCAGTTTTAATGAACACAGAAAATTATAATTAGCAATATTGATGACTGCTGTAATCTTATCCTAATGTGCAGTTTATTTGTGTGTTCTGTTTCCATTTTATAATATCAGATTTTGTCAGGTAGTTTCAAATTATAGGTTGTCTTACTAATAATTGTCTTATTAACAATGTCTTGTTTTTTAATATTAATGCTTTTTTAACTGAGACTCTTGAAAGGAACAGTAAAAATTGCTTAATGTAGAATCACTAAAATATTTAAACCTGCTTTTGCATTTCTTATAACAGACGTAAAACGTACAGTAAAACTGGATGTTAAGTGGACATTCAGTCTCAGATTGGCTTCTTCACTTGTTCTTGCAGTACAACTTCTGTCTTGATGAAATAATATACTGAAAAAGTGTACATGTACCTTCATGTCATTTGAGCACTTATGACTGAGAATGTGGTATTACGTACCTTATAAGAATTTACATGGTTGGACATTTGAAGGCCTTTATTTTAAAAGATTCTCTGTACAGTGATATCTTTTCCAAATTTAAAAAATGAAATTAAACATAAATATGGCAGGTAAACCTTTATTTCAAGCTCTGCACAAAAGTGAGTAAATTTGGCTTCTCTAATGAACATGTTAATGAGCCCAATTTTAGCGTAGATCACCTTTAAACCTTCAGGGTTTTGTGTTTGTTTTTAGGACATTTTATAAAAGTAACAACATTTTAAAAATTCAGAAGTTAGCATCAGAAACCCCAGAAGTTAGCATCAGAAACATTTTGTAGATGTAGACTTTGGAGTTAGACCTGAGCCTGAATCTTGGTACTGGCACTTTACTTCACAAATGAGCCTTTTTCTGTTATCTGTGAAAATGAAACTAATTGGACTTAAACCAAGTACTCATGGATTAAATGGCTTCTATGGCTGCAGAAGCACCTATTGCAGGGTACCTAATAAGTGTTAGTTCCCTTGGGATCTCTGCTCCCACCACAGTCTCTTTAATGGTAGTAGTGATAGACAATACATGACATACTCTGAAAGCAGTTTTAAATTCTGTGATTTTTATTTTGTACATACATTATTTTTTAATATAGCATTTTTGATTAATTCTCACAGATTTAGAAATCCTCAAGGATTTAGATCCTGAAGGATTTATCCTTTGATAAATCCTCAAGGATTTAGTATTTCTAAAAATAGAATACATTAAGATTTCTTTATAAACTATATATTATAGGAAAATTATTCTTGTGCTTTTGAAGTTAAAAGAAAAAGTATAGAGGCGGTACTATGTGACTCCACAAAACTCAAAATATCAGTATAATATATATGCAACGAAGGACAGCCTTACCTTAATTATCGGGCCTTGGTAGGTATGACTTTTATATTTATTGAGAATTAAGGAGTTAAGTTTTAATTTTTATCAACTACTTTAAATGTTTTTAGAAGAAAATACAATATTAACTGTCTTTCTTGGGCATACCTCTAGTCGTAGTCCTCAACTTTGGCTATGTATTGGAATTACCTGGGAGCTTTAAAAAATTGTGGATGCTTAGGCCCTAGAGACTGAATTAAATAGTCTCTGCGAAATAGTGCACTCTGGACATTGGGGGACATTGGGAGTTTTAAAAAGCCCTCAAGATAATTCTGATGTGTAGGAAGCACTGAGAACCACTGATAGAGAGATAGGATTCTGGCTTGGCATATTAATTGGTTATTAATCAAAGGTTTAGTGACCACGTTGGAATGTGAGGTAAAAATGAAAGATTTAGTTGGGTGGAACTGATGTTTGCATAGCATTTTACAACCTTATAGAGTCTCATTTTGTGTGAGTCTCATTTGATTTATATTTTCTGCTGCTTTTGGTTGGTAGCCAGTATCAAAGGTGTATCGTGCTGTTCTGTTGCAGACTGGTAGGTAGATAGTATATTTATCAAACTGGAAATTGATATCCTACACATACTATTTTCCTTACATACTTTCTCTGCTCATCTTCTTTCCTCCATTTAAAATGTACTCCCTCCCCATCTTATGTGGCTAAATCCATTCTACATGTCTTTCAAGGCCTACCTCTTTGCTAAGGTAGCTTAAAAGATGTTGCACCAGTTTCCATGGAGAATTGTTACCAGCATCTATTTAGCTGTATGACCTGAGTTAGACAGTGATACTCCTGGATCTGTCTTCACTTGGGAATATTTAATAGTCCCATCTAGGTTTTTTTCCTAGAGAATGAATCCTTGAACTATTGCTGTTAGTGCATAGTTCTTATTAGGAGCTCTGCTATGAGGAAAAAAAATTCATAGATTTTTTCAAGGATATGTGATTTATTCATTCTTTTATAATAGTGGTTCTGAACTTTCAAGCAGTAACCCTTTGAAAATTTGCTGCAAACTCTTCTGCCTGAAAAATACATTTATACACATGCATATATTTAAGTTGAGGAATTTCCTGATCCCTCAGTATCCCATGTATGCTAGTTAAGGTTTCTTGATCAAAAGTACAGTTAAATCTGTGTGTCTGGGTGGCTCAGTTGGTTAAGTGTCTGCCTTCGGCTCAGGGCATGATCTCAGAGTCCTGGGATGGAGTCTTGAGTGGGGCTCCCTGCTCATTGGGGAGTCTGCTTTTCCCTCTACCTCTTCCTCGACTCATGCTCTCTCTCAAAAATAAATAAAATCTTAAAAGAAAAGAAAAGAAAAGAAAGTACAGTTAAATCCTTAGAGCAAGTCTTATTCAAGAGGGCATGTACTCGGAAAACATCGTTTTGGTCCACCTGATTAAATTGCTTTTATTGAATTGTGCATTGTTATGCTTCACCCAGTATTGAGCATTTCGAGAAACAGCTCTCTGAAATTCACTGATGTTTTCATTGTAATAGTATTGGAGACTTTGTCCCTATTTCAGTGTTTTTCATAGTGTAAGATGGCAGTCCATTAGTGATGGGTAAGAAATTAGTTTCATGATCTTAACCACCAGATATTTCGTGGTTTTGTATTGTTTTGCTTTTTTGGTGCGATGTTTAATACTAATAAATCATGTTTGATTTTAATGTTACTCTTTCCTTTATAATAAGTGTAAGTGAGTATTGTTTCATGAAACTCAGTTTTTTTATATGTGGGCACTGGATTGCTGTGCAAAATGTGTTTCTTCAATTACTATATTTTGGGATCAGATGTTTGAAAACTATTTTACTCTTATATTTTCTCTTAACCTGGACTCAGGAGAAATTCTTTTCTCTTTATTTTCATCTGTAAAATGGGAATGATAGTTGCTACTTCATAAGGTCATGAAGAATGAATTTATATAAAGTGCTTGGAACAGTGCTTTCCTAGCACATAATAGGTGCTCAGTAAACACTAGCTATTATTACCAGGAAATGCCATCTTTAGAGCTAATGCTTTGTTTTTATCTTACACACACATTAAAAGACTTGTTATTAATAGTGTCCTTTAGTTTGGCTGTTAAAAAAAAAAATGAGAAGCTCAGAGATAAATTTGGGACAAAAGATTAATAACTAATTCTTTGTCTTCCCTTGGCCCTAATTTTGTCACTTTTAAAGTTTTTGTTGTATCTTTGTAAGCAACTTACATCAGAATCACCAAAGTATGTCCTTTTAATTTAATTCCATTATAATTTCAGAGATATTTTTATATTCATGAAAGGTAGAGGCTCTTGTGGAATCCACCGCCTGTATTAAGCCTGTAGATTAGTGAGACTTCAGATATCCATTGTGGTTAGTTTCTGTCTCTCTTCAGCTTGTTATTGTTCGATATAGAGAAGAGAATCTTGATAACTACATTAGCTATCTGCCTTATTGAAAAAATGTGTAAGCAAGTCCAGGTAAACTTGTCCTATGTGGAAACTCAAGGTGCAGTAGATCCTCATAGTGAAGCTCCACTAAATATTTTTATGCATTGAAATAAAAAGTGGTTCATTAAAAATTTTCAGAATAATATGGCTCAACATCATTTTTCATTATGTGGCATCAGAATAACACAGATTGTTACTCATCTCTGTTAAATATTATGTATTTTTTGTTACTTTGGTATATGCTTATGTATCTTGTCCTAAAATATTTCTGAACAAAATGGCAAAGTTCACATTTCTGATTAATTTAAGGTAAATCCATTTGTGTGGTAAAAATCCCTGGACAAAGAGGTGTTATTATTGTGGAAATGTAAGAAATTGCAGTTTTCTGGACTCCTTCTACTGGTGCACATTTTTTTTAAGGCTGATTTTCCATGTGTATATTTTTAGAAGCTTATTATTTACCACTTTGAATCTTCAGTGATTAATTCATTTAAAGCTGAAAAATTAGACTTCCTTAAAATAAACTTTAAGGAATGAGTGCTCTCATGTGTCCCAGAATATTTGAAAGCAGAGGTCTTCAGAAATCTTTCATTTGCACACAGACGTTAGACTGTTAGATCTGGATTTAAGTTTTGCTACTTTAACAATTTAGAGAAATTGCAAACCCAGATATATTTGTGAGAATTTGTTCTTGAGGGGAATACATTTTAAAAGATGGAGAGGGGGAGAATGCAGCAATCAGGAAGAGAAAGGAAAAGGAAATAATAGAGGTAAAGATTTTTATAATGAAGTCTAGGTAGCAATAAAAGATGAGGGAAATTGTGGCCTCAGGATATACACCTATATCTGTCAGGATGTTGGAATCAGAGATGTGTGTGGACATCCAAGAGTTGATGGCATTGGTTTTGATATGAAGTTACAGTGGTCATAGCTATTAATCTTCTAAGTTTTAGGGGAAAAATTGGACCTATATTTGTTTTATGTCTGAGGTATTTGGATTTTTCTCATGTGTGACTGTTAGGATAGTTTCCACCTATATCGAAGGGTATAAGTTAAAAATCACTTTTTCTCTTTGAGTTCATGAGGAAATCTGGGAAGTTCGTGACATGGGCATAAAATCAGAAAAACGTGAACTTTTAAAAAAAATTCTATTAGAATGATATAAAACAGAAGTTGAAAGTGAGCAGGGTGATAAGTAGGAATGAACTGTGTAGTTGAAGACATTTCAAATGCTATTATATACTCTTATAGGGATGTCTTCATTTTGTTTTTGTGAGCATTAAATTATTTATGAGGCTTTTCAAGGTTCACTTGAGGCAGACTTCCACCAGTTCTTGATTTTCAGAAGTCTCAAATGTCTAAAAACCAGTTATCTTGCAAGGAGGGAGCATACATAGCTTTGGAATCAGAAGGATTAAGATTTCAAAGTTAGTTTTGCCATTTAATTATTACTGATGTCAGTGACATCACTGTGAGCCCTAGCTTTAACATCTCTAGCAAGTATACAGTAGTTTGTTAAGTGAAGGCTTATTGTGAGGTTTAGGTATAATGTGTAGACATTCTACAAATAGTCACTGTTACTAGTTGTTGTAAAAACCTATCTGTGGTGACGATGGAAGGAACGATGGTACTTTGGTTTAAAGTTTATAAAGTCAGAACTGTTCAGAACTAAAACAGAAATGAAGACAAATTGATCTAATTTGCATCCATTTTTCATGCTTCTTCCTTCAAGTGACTTCTGTATTTTGTTAAGCATATATACTTTAATAAAATCCTTAACTACTGACTTAACAGTATTTTTTAAAATTTAACTTACTGGCCTCTCCTAATGCAATTTGCAGCATTATTTTGTGATAGACTATTTTTCCATCTACTCATATACTTAAACTTTAATTGATTATAAATACAATTGGAGTGGGGCAGGCATTTAAATATTTAAAGGTTTCTATTTAAAGGCAGGTTATCAGAAATGGAATATTGGATCCCTTTTATGCTTTCTAATGGTTGGAATAAATCACTAAGAAAAATACAGTGTGTATCAAAATGAGCATTATTTCTTTTCAGGTCTTTTGGGAGAATTTTAGTTGGGAGTTTCTAGAACTATAATATGTTGTATAATTATAGAGCCAAAACATGTGATTTCCATTCGCTTTGCATTTGCTACCTGATAGAATTTCACAAAGATAAATTTAGTTGGAGACTATTAAAAAATAGTAAATTTAAAAGAAAACCTATGAAAATACGTTAACATTATCATCTTTGGATACATTGGTTCCAGCTTATTAATAAAGCTTGGTTTTTAATGACAGTACAAAGTAATGAGATCTAACTTTAGTGAAGTTTTTTTTTTCAAGTGTGTTTTGTGATCTGGTTTTATTTTAAAGTACTTTGCAAAAGGTCTTAAATTTCATTTCTCACCTAATATTTGTGTTATTTTTCAAACATCTAATTAAGTGAAACTAAATTGATTTAATTTCTGTGTTACAGGAGATTACCTGGGGCAATTGATGTTATTGGTCAAACTATAACAATTAGCCGAGTTGAAGGAAGGCGACGGGCGAATGAAAACAGCAACATACAGGTTTTGTATTTTAAAAATTACTAATTTTTAAACTGAAGGAGTATATCCATATTCTAATTTAATTTATTCCATATACATTTCTAGTGCTATGCTATATGTTCGGTATTTTAGGTACTGCCAAGAAATTTAAAATATGGAGCTAATTACCCTTTTATTATAAAAGCTATTCCCATTAAAATTTATTGCTTTTGGATCTTTGGTAAGATTTCTTTTCCTTTGCTATAAACACAATATGTAGGTTAATTGGACCAAAAAAAGGGAAAATATGGGAAGCATGTAAAGAAGACAGTAAACATTTCTAAACTGGAAGATAGTCCTCTTTTCTTTCCCCCACCATTAAAATGCCATGATTTCTTAAAATAATTCTGTTCCTTACTTTGAAAAATAGCTTATCAGCATAAGCATTACAGAAATTATTGTATTTAAATGCAGGAAAAATTAATGAAAAGAGGGATTATATGTTTAAATGATAACCTTTAGCCCACAAAGATTGTAGAAGTAGAAATTAAATGCACAACATTATGTTGCCCATTTCTTCTGTTTCCCAGATGTGTTTGCACATCAGAATCCCTCAGGGAACCTTAAAAATCCAGATTTCTGTGCGTCACTCCTGTAGATTTGCTACCTGCCCCTTACCTGTTTATACAGATCAGTATTTTGTAAACACATTTACTTTTCAAGTATAAACTCTTGTTCTTAAAGTTACAAGATTCACATGAAAAAGTTACTTACATATCTGGCTGCCTGTTTACTTGCACCTGGTTAATGCATGCAATCTGATGATAAGAAGCCCTAGTAGAGTGGATATTTATCTCCGCATCCATGTTTATTTCCTAACGCTGGTATTTGTAACTAATGATTACATTGACTTAATTTGAGTACTGTCGCTTGGTTGGGTAACAAAGGTAATACTCATTATATTTATAAAGTGGTTAAATTTAGAAGTACTCTTGTTTAGAATGTTTTTAGTTCTTCTTTTGAGTAATGATTCAGTCATTTTTTTTCTAGGCTTTGTATATGGACATTTTAAAAAGTGTGAGTGCATGTATACTCACATCTGTATATACACACACATAGCACACACATGGAAAAAATTACTTCTGCCTCCCCAAAATACGTCTATGAATAAAGCATTTTACTTTATTTCTTAAATTAAATAAAATGAATTTACTGAGTTTTTAATCTTAGAACACTCACTCACTTTTTAAATTAACTATGCTTAATTTTAGGTCCTTTCTGAAAGATCTGCTACTGAAGTAGACAACAATTTTAGCAAACCACCTCCATTTTTCCCCCCAGGAGCTCCTCCCACCCACCTTCCACCTCCTCCATTTCTTCCACCTCCTCCAACTGTCAGCACTGCTCCACCTCTGATTCCACCACCAGGTAAATAGTAAATAAGACATCTGATTTTGGGGAAAAAGAAAATCATGAGTGTTTCTTTTACTTTTAATTCTAACAATTAAAATATATGAAAAATCTTTATTGATTATACTGCATTAAAATTGATAGGAAATTTACTGTGTTAAATCTTCAATAGATTCACAGTGAAACAGATCTATATGTGCTATTTCAGCATAGCAAAGAGAATACACTAAAATAGAGAAGGATAGATACTAAAATTGTGATCTAAGAGTATGATTGTGATCACTAAAGTTGCAAATTTTTTGTATAAATCCATATTGAATTATAAACCATGTTAACTTGTTTTGAAAAAAGTTTTAGTTAGAATTGGAGTAGGTTTAAAAAAAATATATCCTGTGAAGTGAAAAAAAATATATCCTGTGAAGTGAAAATCTCAGTCTATTCATCTTTGTATACTGATTTCCTTTTAGGAGATTGCTTCGGGGTGCCAGGTACCTGGTACTTAACTGCTTTTAAACAAGACAGAGAAATTTCTTTCGTATTTTGAGCCACTTTTGATTATTTATTATTTTATTGGCGGCACTAGAAAAATTCACAAGTAAACCCTAAATTTTACTTTTTCAACCTTATATCCATTGGCCTTTGTTACATTATTCCCAGTAAGCTTCCAGTATTTATTCCCTTTCATCAGTTTTTTATGAAACTAACAAGGCTGATTGAGATAGTAACTACTTTCCTCCTACAGAAAATGCCAATAGTAAATGATAAAAACTATCCCCTGCTTTTAATTATAACTACACATGTGAGAAATGCTAAAATTTGCTTTCTTTTAGTAAAATCAGTTCATACTGCAGAGCCATGTCCACATAGTCATTTTGAGAGAGCCATGCTTGTTTTAAGGTGCCAGTTATGATCAGAGTACCTAGGCAAACAAGGGGTCTGAGTAGTCTTCTTCTAGTCTTCATCCTTGGTCTCTAAATGTCAACTGTTGCATTGGCCCCACAGCCACAGCACCTTTGATTCTCTTCCATTGTCAATTTTATCTTTAAAATGGATAAGAATTATTATGAAAAACGACTGGTTTTAGAGACTGCGTTGTCTCAGAAACAGAGGAAAGAGAAGACTGAATAATTTGGAGGTGCTTACTCCAGACAACTTTATTTCTAAAATTTAACGAGTTTATTATTCTGGAGCATAAACCATTTCAGAAGTTGTAATTGGACCCATGACTCTTGGGTCTTCCATATGATGAGAACTAACCAAAGGAAAAGGGTATGGAATGAAAACTTAGTGATTCATAAACGAGTCCTTTGTCTACTGAACATGATAAAATGTAGAAATAGTTAATTCTGAACATATTTGATCTAATGACACTAAAAGATAATCAATGTATTTGACAATAGTGTTATGCTGGATTGCTTGGTAATCTTATTTTAACTTTACTAGGTATTAAAGGTGATTAAAAATAATTTTTTTATTGCTAGCTAGCGTAGTATATCCCCAGATTGCTAACAGTTTATATAGTCAGCACTAGCAGTTATGAGAGAGTAAGTGATATGAGTGAGAGAGAGAAGGTATGAAAATGGTGAAAAAATAAAGACATTTTTGGTATAAGAATATTTAGACGCTCTGTAGGATATTGCTTATAGGTGCTGGCATTATTTAGAAGCACGCTTTCTTCCAAAATGACAAGACTACTCCATTTCTTTGCCATATAACTTCTGTTTATAAAGATAATATCTTTTAATAAGGTTCAGATTCTCTATGGCATTATACTGTAGAGTAACACTCCTTATTTTTTTTTTTAAGTTATTTATTTACAGGCTTACTTCGGAGATCTTACAGTCCTACACCACCACAATAAAAAGAATCAAAATGAAATTTTGGTTTCTCGGTGCATATAAAAGTTATGTTCATACTCTTCTGTAGTCTGCTGATTGGTGCAATAGCATTATGTCTAAAAAACAATACATTAATTAAAAAGAACTTTGTTGCTGAAAAATGCTAAACACCCTCTGAGCTTTAAGTGAGTCATAAGCTTTTTGCTGATGTTAGGGCCTTGCCTTGATGTTGGTGACTGCTGACTGATCAGGGTGGTGGTTGCTGAGGGTTGGGGTGGCAATTTCTTATAAGACAACAGTGAAGTTTGCCACAACCATTGACTCTTCCTTTAATGAACAGTTGGTTTCTCTGTAGCAGTGATGCGGTTTGATAGTATTTTACTCACAGTAAACACTTCTTCCGAATTGAAGTCAGTCCTCCCAAACTCTGCTGCTGTTTTTTCAACTAAGTTTAGGTAATATTCTGAATCCTTCTTTGGCCATTTCAACAGTCTTCACCGCATCTTTACCAGGAGTAGGTTCCATGTCAAGAAACCACTTTTTTTTTGCTCACCCAGGAGAGGCAACCCATCATCTGTTCTAGTTTTATCATGAGCCTGCAACAGTGCAGTCCCGTCTTCAGGCTCCACTTCTCATTCTAGTTCTCTTGTTATCTCCACCACACCTGCACTTCCTTCCTCTGCTGAAGTCTGGAACCCCTAAAGTCCTCCATGAGGTTTGGAATCCACTTCTTCCAAACTCCTGTTCATGTGGCTATTTGGATCTTTCTCCATGAATCATGAATGTTCTTAATGGCATCTCGAATGATGAAGATGATGAATCCTTTCCAGAAGGTTTTCAACTTACTTTGCCCAGATCCGTCAGAGGAATCACTCTGTCTGTGGCAGCTGTAGTCCTATGAAATGTTTTTCTTCAGTAGTAAGACTTGAAAGTCTAAATGAGTCCTTGATCCATGGGCTGCAGAATGGATATTTTGTTATGAGGCATGAAAACATTAATCTTATTACTGTATGTCTCAACAGAGAGAGAGTTCTTAGGTGACCGGGTACACTGTGGAGGGGCAGTAATATTTGGAAAGGAATCCTTTTTTCTGAGCAGTAGACTCCTCGGTGGGCTTGAAATGTTCAGTAAACCATGTTGTCAACAGATGTGCTGTCGTCAGGCTTTGTTGTTCCATTTCTACAGCACAGGCAGAGTGGAGTTAGGTTAATTCTTAAGGGCCCTAGGACTTTAAGAATGGTGAGCATTTGCTTGAGCTTAAAGTCACCAGTTGCATTAGCCCCTCACCAGAGAGTCAGCCTCTCCTTTGAAACTTTGAAGCCAGGCCTTGACTTCTTTCCAGCTGTGAAAGTCCGCAATGGCATCTCCTTCCAACAGAAGGCTGTTTTGTCTCCATGAAAATCTGCTGTTTAGTGTGGCCGCCTTTATGAATTCCCTTAGCTGGGTCTTCTGGGGAACTTGCTGCCCCTTGTCCATGAGCACGTGCTGCTTCACCCTGCACTTTGTGTTCTGGAGATGGCTTCTTGCCTCAGACCTCATGCACCAGCCTCACACTATTTTTCTACAGCCAACTCACCTCTGTCAGCCTTCATAGAATTGAGGAGGAATATAACAGCCTTGCTCTGGATTAGCCTTTGGCTTAAGGGAATATGGTGGCTGGTTTGGTCTCCTCTCCAGACCATTCAAGACTTTCTCTGTATTTACAGTAAGGCTGTTTTGCTTTCTTAACGGTTGTGTGTTCATTGGAGTAGCACTTTTAATTTCCTTCAAGAACTTTTCTTTTGCATTACAATTTGACTGTATGTTACAAGAGGCCTAGCTTTCAGCCAGTCTGCTTTTGACATATCTTCCTCCCTAAACTTAGTCATTTCTAGCTTTTGATTTAAAGAGAGAGATGTGTGACTCTTCTTTCACTTGAATACTTAGAGGCCAGTGTAGGGTTATTAACTGGCCTAATTTTGTTACTGTGTCTCTCGAGAAGGAAAGAGATAAGACAATGGCCAATTAGTCAAGCAGTCAGAACACAAACAACATAATGTTGATTGCCATCTTATATATGATAAGAGTTTGTGATGTCCCAAAACAGTTACAGTAGTACCGTCAAAAGATTACTGATCAGAAAGCACCATAACAAAATAGTATAAAAGTTTGAAATACTGTGACAATTACCTTAAATGTGACACAAAGACATGATATTACAAACCCTTCTGGGAAATGACTCCAGTGGACTTGCTGAAATAGTGTTGCCACAAACCTTCAGTTTGTTAAAAACACAGTAACTACGGAACACAGTAAAGAGGGCACAATAAAATGAGGTATGCCGGTAATGTTAATTTTCAATTACATGCTTTCCATATTTTAAATACCTATCCACATTTCCTTTGATTGCTTATTCTGTCATGCTGTTCTGTCAACATTTAAGGATACTGATTGAAATGAATTTTGATGCTGGTTTAAAAGCAGTATCTAACTGTGTGTGTGGTATATTTGCTGGTGGCAGGGAGACACCAATTCATACAAAAACCCAAGTATCTGGAGATTGAGACTATCTGAATTACTCCTTACTTTTACTAGATTGTGAGCTGTTGGGAGAGAAGGTGGTTTGCATTTCCGTCAATGTTTCCCAACAAAGCTAGTCACAAAGATCTTTTGTATACTTGGCGTTCCCTAAGTTGGATAGCTGATTGAGGTGACATATATCTGTATCCATAACACCAGAGAGACTTTTAGATTGACAGTTGGTACAGTCACCCAGACACTTACCAGAGTGGTTCTGAGCTTTTCCATAACAGTATGGCTACATAGGTCCTTACCCATGGACTATAGGCCTTGAGATTAAAGCCATATTTTCAGTGACCATTTACCACAGAACCACGTGATTACAATATATTCTATAGAGGTCACTGTGATTTAGATCACCGTTAGAATCATAAGCCGCTAATAAAAGAAAGCTGTGGTTGAGGAGTCTTTTTATAAGTTTGCCTTAAGAAGTACTCCATTTTTCTTAGAGAAACCTTGGGTTTCCTTTTTGCTTTCTTGAGAAATACTAAATGCAAAAAGGAAAAAAATCCTTTGAGAATTTAAACATTAAAATATGTTTCAAATGCACATGCTTTCAAGGCTATAGGCCTGTATATGATGAGACAAATACAGAAATGATCTGCTACACCCCTATTTGGGGCTTCATGCTTTCAGTGTAATAGTAGAGTAATAGTAGAAATTTAACTGACCTTGGGCCACCAACCCCGGTCAAAAATCTACATTACTGATAGCCCATTGTTGACTGGAAGCTTTACTAATAACAAACAGTCAGTTAACACATATTTTTTATGTTATGTTATTTTTATGTTTTTATGTTATTGAGGAGGGTTATAAGAGCCTTTCTCTGGATTAGCCTTTGGCTTAAGGGAATATGGTGGCTGGTTTGGTCTCCTCTCCAGACCATTCAAGACTTTCTCTGTATTTACAGTAAGGCTGTTTTATAGCCTTATTATAAAAGCCTGTATTCTTATAATAAAGGTAGGCAGAGTAAAGAAAATGTTAATATCATAAAGAAGAAAAAATGCATTTATAGGTCTGTACTATAAGAAAATCAACATATGGGGCACCTGGGCGGCTCAGATGGTTAAGTGTCTACCGTCAGCTCAGGTCATGATCTCCAGGTCTTGGGTTGGAGCCCCATGTCAGGCTCCTGGCTCAGCGGGGAGTCTGCCTCACCCTTTCCTTCTGCCTCTCCCCCTGCTGTGCTCTCTCTGCCTCTTTCTTTCTCTCTCTCTCTCTCTCTCATGAATAAATTTTAAAATCTTAAAAAAAAAATTTATGTATAATTGGATCTGTGCAGTTCAAAGCCTGTTGTTCAAGGGTCACTTGTAGTAGCTAATAGCAGCTAATATTTATTGAATGCTTATTTATTATTAAAGGTACTGTTCTGAGCACATTTCATGTATTAATGCAGTATGCTCCTTGACAACAACTGAAATAGATTTTATTCTGATTTTACAGAAGAGAAACCAGGACTCAAACGAGTTCAAGCAGTAGCTAGGAAATAGCAGAACTAGCAGGTGGTTTTGTCCAAAAGCCTGTTTTGTTAACTGTTTTGAATTGAATCATGGCATCATGTGTATATTCACCCCAAAAACGTGTCTGTTAAAACTTGTTTGGTTTTTTCCTTTTAACTTTTCCCCTCATATTGAAGTGCGTGCATCTATATTTCTGGGTAGAGAAGTTTATGGAGCCTGTAAAGAGCAGGAACCAGATTTTTTTTTTTTTTTAATCCAGTTAGCTGAGATTTTGCTGTTTGCCTGATTTGTGTTAAGTCTGTTTACTGGATAAACCAGTTGTGATATACTTGTTTATTGGAAGAAGAATTGTAAAATTAAAAGATTCGTGTTATAGTGCAGTTGATTTTATGGTACTCTTTTATGTGGTAAAAATATACATAATACTTAATTATTCTAACTATCAGTAAGTCTCCAGTTCATTGGCATTAAATACATTGACAAAGTTGTATAACCATCACTATGATGTATACCTAAAACTTTTTCATTATGCATAATGAAATTGTACTTAGTAAACAGTAACCTTTACCCCATCCCCCAGCTCCCATGGCCTCTATTCTTTCTTTCTCTGTGAATTTGCCTATTGTAGGTACTTCGTGTAAGTGAAATCATTACAGTGTTTGTCCTGTGTCTGGCTTATCTTGTTTTTTAAAGTAATTTAATGTTTGTAAACTATTTTTTTTAACTATGTACAAACTAAATATAAACCTTAACTTTAGATTTTCAAATATTAATTTTCTTAGTATCATCCTATTTTATCTTCATTTTTAATAATAGAGTTTATTAAAAGAGAGAAGACTAAATTTATTTTAGCTCATTTCTTGTTATACTAATAAAAATCAAGGCTCATGTGGCTATGGTTCTGTAAATCTTCAGAACAGTTAAAATCTAGCTCAGGATTCCATTAAGTTGAGGAAGGCTCTTTGCCTTACTGAGATACTAAATAGTCCAATTAGTGCAGACCACAGAGAACAATGATTCCTGCTTTTAAAAGTGGATATAGGGTTTAGCTGTTTATCTAGAGCTTAAAATGGGTGCAATTCTGCATTTAGAAGGAATTCCTAAATTTATTCCTAAAAACTATTACCAAGTACATTAGTGTCTCACTAGTCATGTAGTACTTTGAATTATATGCACTTAAAAATTGTGTTCATTCCTTAAATATCTTGATGATTTGGGGTTGTAGCAGTGACACACATGGGGTTAGGGAGAAAGGCAGCTCACATCTGTAGTCTTTTTGCATTTCCTCTAAAGCCTACATTGTAGATTAGTTTTCTGTTAGCAGTCTAGTTCCAGTACAGTGGCTCTTAAACTTTTTGGTCAGAGAGCACTTTATACACTAAAAAGAAATTACTACAGTCTCCCAAAGAGCTTTTATTTATGCATAGTACGTATATTTTTTGTATTAGAAAGCTGTGAGGTTAACATGTTATGTAAAAAATACTCATAATAAACCCATTACATATTAGCATTAACATGTAGTGTAAAGAGTGGTCTTGTTTTACACTTTGACAAACTTTTTTTTTTAATATATATATAACTGTGTGGCTTAATAGAAAAAAAATGGATTCTCCCGTTTTGTTTCTGCATTAAATCTTTTGTCATTTTACATGTCATGTAGCCTCTAGAATACTTTATTGGACACTTGTAAGAGAATGAGCATGAAAATAGCAAATAACATCTTAGTATTTTTATGAAAGTAGTTTTAACCTGGCAGATTCCTTAAAAGGATCTTAGGGACTGCCTGGGATCTCCAGGTGACACTTTAAGAACTGCTGCTTTGGCAGAAGCTTGGACTATTCTGGATGAATATTATCCGCACGCTTGAGAAAGTACAATTTTGAGAAGTTAATTTACGAATATAATATTTATTAAGCTAATTTTTATAGTTCTATAAGATTTTTGGTCTTACTCAGCAAATCTGCTTATTAACTGATGCTTTTTGCCAAAAATAGATTTTCCAGAAGTACCTTTAAAAAAGAATTCCCTTGAAAAAAATTTTTCTAAGGTTTTATTTATTTGTTTGTCGCAGAGAGGGGGAGAGAGAGAGAGTGAGCATGTATACAAGCAAGGGGAGAAGCAGGCTCCCCGCTGAGCAAGGAGCCTGATGTGGGACTTGATCCCAGGACCCCCCGGATTGTGACCTGAGCCAAAGGCAGCTGCTTAACCAACTGAGTCACTCAGGTGTCCTGAATTCCTTGAGGTTTTTAAGAACTGTACTTATCTTCTCTCTCTCTCTTTTT
This sequence comes from Mustela nivalis, assembly GCF_964662115.1. Lineage (NCBI taxonomy): Eukaryota > Metazoa > Chordata > Mammalia > Carnivora > Mustelidae > Mustela > Mustela nivalis. The sequence goes on along the minus strand of NC_139023.1, from coordinate 25,395,872 downwards.
TTTTTTTTTTTTAAAGATTTTATTTGTTGATTTGACAGACAGAGATCACAAGCAGACAGAGAGGCAGGCAGAGAGAGAGAGAGGGAAGCAGGCTCCCTGCTGAGCAGAGAGCCCGATGCGGGACTCGATCCCAGGGCCCTGAGATCATGACCTGAGCCGAAGGCAGCGGCTTAACCCACTGAGCCACCCAGGCGCCCCTCTCTCTCTTTTTTTAATATTAAAAAAAACCCAGTAGCCTATCAGTATTCTCAGTAAACTCAAAATAGGCTGTTATTTTTAAAGGGCAGATGTTAGACTCTGTGTGTGTATGTGTAAGATTGATGCACAGAAAAGCATGTAGTGGAAGATAATATTTAGTATTTGTGCTGCCGAAGCGAGCACTGGAAGGTAATATTTAAAGATTTTTATAAACCTTGACTTTATGTACTCAATTTCTTTGTGCAGAATTTACTTACAGGCTTGACTTAGAAGTAGAAATCAGTTAGGATTAAAATGAGCAAGCTTAGATTTGTGACATAATAAATGTGCTGATGAAATTTAGAAGTTACTAGTGAGAAATTGGAAGCATAATTTGCATAATTCTGCCATGTTTTCTTTCACTTGAACTTAATAAAGAAATGATAGGTAGTTATTAACACATATTTGTTAGTTGTTGCGGAGTAACAAATCACTCCAGAACGTAGTGACTTAAAACAAGATATATTTATTGAACAGTTTTCATGAGTTAGGAATGTGGGGAAGGCTTAGCTGGGTCCTCTGCTTCAGTCTGCCACAGACTTTGGGATGGTCATCTCAAAGGCCTCACTGAGGAAATACTCTTTTTCAAGATTATCCACCTCTTTGTTACAATCAGGATTCACTTCTCCTACATGGCAGCTTGCTTCAGGAAAGCATGCATGCCAAGAAAACCGTAGAGGATTCCAGCAAAATAGAAGCCACTGTCTTTAGTCACAGAAGTGACATCCCATCATTTTGCTGGATTTTGTTTGTTAGAAATAAGTCATTATATGCAGCCCATACTCAGGGGGAGGGTATAAATACCAAAGGTATAAAAAGGCATAAATAGGGGCACCTGGGTGGCTCAGTCATTAAGCGTCTGCCTTCCGCTCAGGTCATGATCCCAGGGTCCTGGGATTGAGCCCCTCATCAGGATTCCTGCTTGGCAGGAAGCCTGCTTCCCCCTCTCTCACTCCCCCTGCTTGTGTTCCCTCTCTCACTATGTCTCTCCCTGTCAAATAAATGAGTAAAATCTTTGGGGAAAAAAAGCTTTAATATCTGCTATCAGGGATCCTTAAAGGCCGTATCAGAGGCTACCCTAGCATATATAAACTCTTTTCTGCCTTAGAAAAACAATGATGGGCTGCATTGAGAATGAGTTTATACACAATTTTTATTTGTTGTTGTTGTTGACTGCAGAGCCTCTATTAATTTGTGCAAATTTTAAAAATATAGTTAAATACCTTTCAAAAAGTATGGGGCGCCTGGGTGGCTGAGTGGGTTAAAGTCTCTGCCTTCAGCTCAGGTCATGATCTCTGGGTCCTGAGATGGAGCCCTGTGTCGGGGCTCTCTGCTCAGCAGGGAGCCTGCTTCCCTTCCTCTCTGCCTGCCTCTCTGTCTACTTGTAATCTCTGTCTGTAAAATAAATAAAATCTTTAAAACAAAAACAAGAACAAAAATATCACAGGGCTGCTGCCTTTCTATTTCTTTGCTTCAGTTCCTTTAGTTCCCAAATAGAATTTCAGGTCCCCCCCCCCCCCCACCACCAGCACTACATGCTTTCCCCTGAAGAGTGTGCATTACTGGAAAAAGTCAATCTGATTCTTTCAAGGATGCCAGATAGTTAGCATAGGCTATCATATAGCTCAATTATTTTACTTAAGGGTGTCACATGCTTTGTTCGTTTCATGAAAAATTGAAATGGAATTTATGTGTATTGAATATTGAGCTGTTAAGCAGTGCAATCTGTAGAGAGGTTTAGGATCTGATTTATTGATTCTCGAAGTATGGTCACTGCTCAGCAACATCTGCATCTCCTTGTTAGGAATGCAGATTCTCGGACCCCATTCCAGACCTACTGAATCAGAAATTCAGCAGACCCAGCAGTCTGTGTTTTACCAACTCCAGGTGCTTCTGATGGTCACTAAAGTTTCAAAACCAATAATTTATCCAGTCCTGTTAGAACTTGAATCTTACTTTTCCAAAAGCTTTGGCCTACAGTACTAGAAATCTTACTCTTATTACTGTTATGCAAAGCTTTCCAGGGAAATCAACATTTTTGTCCTACTCCTTTTACAGATAAAGGAAACAGTGAAACACAGTACTTCCCTCGTGTCATTTCAGCCTGTTGGTTAGGCAGCACGTGTGTTGCTCAGAAAGGTGGGAGTGTTGAGACTGAGGACAGGAATTTTTGAGACCAATTTTCTTTTTCCTTGTGTTGTTTTTCTTTTGCTAACAAAAGTCAAATACTAAATCGTAAGTTTTGAATAAGCATTACATTGAACCAACACTGTCACATGCTAAACTTCCATATTGCATTTTGAAAGTACATCTGATAATACTAAAGAATTGATTTGTATTGTGTTTCGTCAACTTCGTGGCTCTTGTTCAGTGAACATTTACTAATAAGGATTTGCATTGAAATATCTTAGATGAAATACAGCCCTCACAAGAAGGGCCTTTTTTAGTTCTCACGCTAATCTTGTGATGAGTAGATAGTGACTAGAATGACATCTTTACATATAGCATGAATTTTCTTTTTGTGAATTCTTTCCAGTTGATTTTTTAAAAACCTGTCCTATAATACTGTTGTAGTGAGATTAAAATTAAAAGCAGACTAATTTTAACAACCTTCAGGGCATATTTAATAATTTGGTTATAAGTCTTTTTATCTTTGTTTTCTGAAAATTTGACAGATTATAGGTTTTTGAAGACTAAATTTTGAGAGGCCTGACTAGTAATTTCTTAGTTATTTTGCATGAATTCACATTTTAGTGAGCTGTAGTGCATTTTAGTTAGAGTGATATATGTTGCTCATGTGTTCATTTAAGTAGTTTATTAGGATTATAGAGTGGTTTGCTGAATTTCATACAGTTAGCTTATACTGTAGTTCCCCACCCCACCCCCCCGCCTTTATCTGCAAGGTCTATGTCCCAGGAACCCCAGTGAGTACCTGAAATGGTAGATAGCATTGAACCTTATATATGCTATGTTTTTTTCCTCTTCATACATAATCTATGATAAAACTTAATTTATAAATTTGACACAGTAAGGGATTAACAATAATAAAATAGAACAATTATAACAATATACTGTAATAAAAGTTTTTTTAATGTGATCTCTCCTTCTCTCTCTGAAAATATCTCAGTTGTACTGTGCTCACCTTTCTTATGATGACATGAGTTTATAAAATGCCTATGTCCTGAGATTAAATGAGGTGAATGGCATAGGCACTGACATACATAGCATTAGGCTACTGTTGATCTGGCAGTACATAAGGAGGAGGATCACCTGCTTCCAGAATGTGGTTGACTGCAGATAACTGAAACTGTGGAAAGCATGACTAAGAAGGGACTACTATACATATAAAAAACAAACAAAAATGTATTTTAAAAACTAGGTCACATAGTGAAGTTAAACAGTGCTCTAAAAGACTTTATACTGTTTTAAAGAAAATTACTTGATAGTAGATATTAAGAAAGTTCAATATGCTCTGCCTTTCTTTTCCCATTTAGTATGGTGTCTGGGATCTTGGTAGCTTGTATTGTTTGCTGGATTCTTTTAGTTCAGTAATTTAGGAAACAGTAAGGTAACTTCAGGATGGAAGATAATTGCCATTAAGTATAGATTGAGTTAGTAGACATTTGGAGGTCTAATGATTTTTGAAAAATAATGGCTTTACATGTCTTTTACATATCGTTTTCAGTATTGTTGGTATTGTAAGTTTAGCATATCCTTTTATTGTATGGGTGGGTGGTTAAATCAGGTGTTTCATTTTCCATTTTAAAGCCACTGGCTGCCTTAAGATTTTTTTTTATATAAACCTCTTATTCTGGTAAAACATGCATAGGAAAATTCCAAATTATTAACAGATGTTTCCATTGACAAAACATTTGAAAGTAATTGTTTTCCTTATTTTTTCCCATGCATTTAATTAATGAATTTGACTTTTTTCCCCCTCTTTTGGACTAATTTTGATGCAGTTTTTAAGATAGGATCAGTAAAAAAATTCTACGTTGAAGTTATGGTATAAAATTTTTTATGAAAAAAACTTTTTTTCTATTTTCCTACTTAGAAATGTCATTTTTCTTCAAACAAAAAGAATTTGTATGTCACATAACTTTTACATTAGGGTTTAAGGGCACATTTGACCAATGTAAATTGAGAATGTAATTTACACATAGTATATTTCTTAAAGTTTATAATGTGTGCAAATGAACGAGAGTCGCTCAAATTAGTATTTCACTGACTCCTATAGATAAATTGTCCACATTTAATGAGCCCTGGGGGTGTATGTATATATGAATAGGCTATATCCCCCTTTTCCACTCCCACAAATCAGAGCAAATAATAGCCTTTCCTCTAGTCCTGTCAACAATAGTAAAATGACCCAAATCAGCATTTGAATGTCCCACAAAATTTAGTTACTAAAGTGAAAAGTCATCATCTTCAGAGTTACCTTGTATTACCTTCAGTATAAAGATCCCATTGATAATTTCTCGATTAAAATATTAAATAAGATCAGATGTTGATTATCAGACTTAGTGTTAATTTCATGGAGTTTGATATTTGTGCACTAAAAATGCACAAGTGTGCTTTTTCAACTGATGTCTAACTTTGTGATTATACCTAGTAGGGGAAATCTTGTTACCAAGTTGTTAGACTGGGTTTTCATCAGGAAGTCGGATGTTATACTGGAATTGTTGGTCCTCTGCAAGAAAACAGAATGCTTCTTTTGAGTGAATAAGCCAGGAAAATGAGGCAAGGGGTTTTATTTTCAAAGGTTTTTGGTTTTTGGTTTTTTTTTTTTTTTTTTTTTTTGGTGATGGCATAAATACATAACAGGTTATAAAATCCAATTACTATATTAAATTTCATCACTTGTTTTTTAGGTATTCCAATAACTGTACCACCTCCAGGTAAAACTTTTTTCATGTTTTCTCCATCATTGTTAATAAACATGAAATTTCAAGCTTAGAGTTACAGGAGGGACAGTGTCGATATGGTTAGACTATGGAATAGGCTATTGGGGTTTCAAGGTCCTATTTTCAGCTCTGCCTTTGCTTCATTCCAGTTTTGATTAAGATACTTAGTTTTCTTATACCTGTCTTACCCATTTCTGTAGAAACAGCGATTCTGAGAAAATTCTCACCGTATCAATTTGTTCAAGAAAACAGTATGGAATATAAAATAAGACTTTTATGAAAAAGTTTTTTTCAGACCAGTGAATTTTTTTATATGATAAAGCAACTGCAAAAGAAGAGAAAGATCATTTATCGAGACTTTATCATGGTTTCTGATTTTTTTTTTAACCCTGCTGGCAAAACTCAGTATTGTGAGAAAATATATTCTGAACTGTACAGTTAGATAGACAGACAAACTGGTCAGTCAGATGGTGGTTCTTAGAGTGGTGAAATTGTTGATTGTTGTAATGGTGTGATCAATAGTTTATGTGGGACCAAGGGTGGTTTTCCCCACTTTTTCAGTGTTTTTAGAGTGTGATGCAAATATGATAGCAAGTGTATTTGTTATTGAATTCAGTATCCAGAGCCAAAGAAAAGGAGAGTTGACCATGCTTGAAAGGGTTTGTCTGAATTCAAAAATGGCCTTGATAAAGAGAAATAGGGGAGTTTAGGTAGCATGGGACAGTACACGTATTTAGTTGTGGAATAGTAAGTCGCTGATTGTGTATCAATGTGGCTGAAAAAGGCTTATCAGGACAAGTCATAAAAGAACCATTGGTGTGTCTAGTTTAAAAGGAAATGTGGTTGAAAAGCTGTTTAAGACAGGATTGTGGTCATTGCTTAACTTCATAGCTCTGAGATGCTTAATAGAGGAGTTACAGATCTTGAAATTGGGTATAGTGAAGATAAGCATGGTGAATTTGAAACAACTTGTAGCAGTTCCAAAAAGTGATTTAAATGGACTTTGAGAAGGGTTTAGAGAACTGGGATTCATTTTTACATAGAATACTAAAGGAGGAGGCTAGTGGAAGTGTTTTCAAGTATGCAGAGGGCGATAGAGAATATGATAATGGATTGCTTCTGGTTCTCATTGAGGACAGCCTATGAATTGTAGTGTGAGAGATCTAAATTCCAGAATTTAATTCATTTCCTAATAGTGAGGGTTGTTAAAACTTGGGAAGGAATTGGTATCCTAAGTTTTTTAAGTTGAATCTTAAAGTCTTATGTTGGGATGCTTTATTGCCTTTCTGAATTTGAAAGTGCAGAGTAGATAAACTATTAAGGTCCCTTTTAGCCATATTCTGTGTTCTTTCATTTAGGTATTATGAATTATTGAGAATACAGACTTCATGATATAAAGGTGCAAATTATTTTCTCCAAACTAACAAAAACTATATTATATGCCCTTCTTTGTAAAATAGTTCTTTAGGGTTGTGCTATTTAAAACATATTTTATGAGGGATATTCTCAGCCTTAAGCATTTATATATTTACTGGTAAGATTTTATTTATAATTATATATCGTAAGGAAATTTCTACACATCTAAAACACAAAATATTTTTTGAAAGAGGTAAATGCTATTTTATTTGCTTTTCTTCAAAAGTATTTCAAGTATAACATATCTGTTGGTAATACTACTACCGTTTTGTATATGGATAAGGTAAGGCATTGAGATTAACTTTCTCATACTCACAAAATGGGCTGTGTGTGGTGCTGAAAATAAGACCGGGTGTCCTGACTCCCAGTTTGTGCTCTGTGTGTTAGACCAGATTGTTCATTTAAAGTTTTGTTGCTCAGAAAATCTATTATTAAGTTTAAGCTCCATTTTTTTCTGTTCATTATAACATAGAGAAGCACATTATGTCCCCAGAGAAATTTAGTGATATGCAGCAACTTTGTTTTACACTTGACATTAAAAGTACATTCTGTTAACTTTTTTTTATCTTATGATTGAATGTTTCAGGTTTTCCTCCTCCACCAGGCGCTCCACCTCCATCTCTTATACCAACAATAGAAAGGTAAATCAGTATGAATAGGGTAAAACTTTATCATTGGTAGACTTTTGCCAGAAAAGCCAAATACATATCTTGGTAGTATTTTCAAAGATTTAATTTTGTAAACATTAAGTAGTACCTGTCTTTTCAGTCATGAGTCTAGATCTATGGTAGTTACTTTTCTATAAGATGTTGAACTTAAAAGTTCAGTAACAAAACAGGATAGAGAAAACAAATGATGGTATTTTGAAATCTCTTGCTTTGATTTGACACCCTGATTAAAGAAGCCTCTAGATTGGTAAAAAAGATTGGGAAAAGCTTGGCTATAGTAATTTTTGAGGGATACCCAAACAGATGACTGGTAATCATGAATAATAATGCCTGTTTTAGGATTAAGGAGAGACAGTTATAATCAGGAACCATAATAAAGGTGCCTTACTCCTTATGGCCCGGCTCTATGTAACTTAACTTCCACAAAGGAAGCTTGGATCCATTCTGCATGGCAGTAACCTTCTTTTTTATACCCCGCATTTTTGGTTTATATTAGTTGTAATGCTGTACTAAGGAGTATTTACCTCACAGATGGCAGTATAGTGTTTAACAACATAGAGCTTTGGCTCAGATTTGGCTCGAATTTTGGCTTCAGAATTCCCTAGCTTTGTATTGCTAGGGAAGGTTCATAACTACTCTTTGAGACTCAGTTTCCTTTTACCAGATGGGATTAATAAAGTTGTGAAGATTAAAACAGCTGGTGAATATAACACATCAGCACAATTCTTGGCAAATGGAATTCACTAAAAGAAAAAAAAAAAGGAACCAGTACTGTTTCCTTTTAAGTAACAAGTGAACTTTTATGAAAATAATGTATTTCTGAGAAAGTGATCCAAATTATATTAATAGAAAAGTTGTGAGAACATTATATCAATGGGATCAAACCATGCAGAATTTTCAAAAAGGAAATGATATAACTCACAAGAGTTTTAATTGTGAGAGTATAAGGATTTAATTTTATTAGGTCTTTGTTAAATATATATTTTTCTCAATCAGAATGTTAAAAAGTATTATTTGTTTATCCTGTCAGTGGGGCTGAATTTCTGAATTATTAAAATCATTTTTTAAGACTAACTTTTGGTGAAATCTCAAGTACTATATTAGCCTCAAAGTTTCTGTTATCTTGGGAGTCAAGCTGAATTGATTGGATTATTCACATTAAATAGTACTAGCAAGCTATGTTTTTCTTTATAAGTGGGTGTTAGGTTTAATATGTTTTGAGGTTAAAAGCCTGTTTTTTATTAAAAAATAAAATTACACAATTAAGTTTTATCATTATATGATGGTTAAGTAAAAGTCATAATTCTGCCTTGATGTTTTGCATTTGTACCAAACTGTTAAAATTTAGAACTTATTCACAACACATAAAAATATATTTTTCTTCAACAGTGGACATTCCTCTGGTTATGATAGTCGTTCTGCACGTGCTTTTCCATATGGCAATGGTAAGTATTATTTTTAGTTGCCCAGATTCAATTTGAACCAGTACTTCAGTATTTTTAAAAGCAATCAAAACATACTTCCATCTTTTAAAATACTATCTCACGGAGCAATTAAAAATACACTAGGTCTTACATTCAAGGTTACTTAACAGAATAATTTTTTATTTTTTATCAACTGTACTTCTAAAAATTAAGAAATGATTGTACAGCAAGGATAGTTTTACCTTGCCTTTTCCTGAAAGGATTTAAGATTTGTCAACAAACTTAGTCTTTGTTCAGAATCTTTTTTGTTTCTTGAGTCATGGCATCCAGCTAACATTGTCCTCCTCTTTGCCCTCGCTCTTTTGTTTTGTTTTGTTTTGTTTTGTTTGTAGATCATTTGGCCAGGTCCTCTTTCCTGTTCACTCTTTACAACATAATCCATTCTAAGGGCTTCTGTTACCACTTTCTGGTTAGATCTCTTGATCATTTATTCATTTAAAAAAATGCTATGCATTGTACTAGGTTTTAGGAGTACTGTAAACTAAACCTAAGTTTGCCCTTATCAAATTTATAGACCAGTGAGGAATAGCCAGTGAGGTGGCAGAAGAAGGTGTCATGGGAGCATAGTGGAGGGGTCTCCCACTCCAGAAGGAGTGAAGAGGTAGATGATGTGATTTAAGGTTTAGATCATGTCCCGAGACACAGGGGTAAGAGAGAACCTGGTAGGCTTTATGAACTGAAGGAAATGTGGTGTGACTGGAGTGTAGAGTTGCATGATGAATGCTTTGAGATGACACAGGAGATTATGCAGGGTGTTGGAGCCATGCTATTTAGATTTTCAACCTTATTCAGAGGGCTGTGAGGAGCCATTTAGTTCAATGCTGAGCTATGAAATTGCTAGACTTAGAGTTGAAAAAGTCCATTCTGGCTGCTTACTGTGAGGAAATTATGGATTTGTAGGGTGGGTAGCAAGATAGGACTGGCATAAATGCTTGATTTAGTTGGAGAGCAAGAAGCTGTTGGAATAATCCAGAGGAAGAAACGATGGTGTCTTATATTCAGGTAGTACCACTGGGGATGGAGAACACTGAATGATTCCAATGGCATTTACACACCAGGAGTTCTAGATCTTGGTGGCAGCTCAAGTGCCAGTTGTATCCTTCCATTTTCCTTCGAGGCTTCTCTCTTGGGGTGTGGTACTGTCCCTCAGACCTGCCTTATTCCAAATACATATATGCCATTCATTTACATCAAAAGGTGGTCGGTTGACTCATTTCAATGATTATAACAATTTTTTTTATTTGATTGGTTGTTTGTTTATTCATTATTGCTGGGCTTCCAGAAAGTCTTGCTCCTTGGGTTAGAAACTTGCTTTTCCCTCTCATTATTTATGTCACTTTCATAGGTCTTCAGTAGCATAATTCTTCCTCATAAAGTTGAGGTTCAGTGAGACTACATTAAAACACCTTAAACCTTCCATTTAATAAACACCCAAATATTAGCTGTTATTTTTGTGATTATACCTCCCCATCTCCAACAAGCTCCCAAGTTCTCTCTCTTTTTTTTTTTTTTAATTTATTTATTTGACAGAGATCACAAGTAGGCAGAGAGAGAGGAGGAAGCAGGCTCTCCGCTGAGCAGAGAACCCGATGTGGGGCTCGATCCCAGGACCCTGGGATCATGACCTGAGCCGAAGGCAGAGGCTTTAACCCACTGAGCCACCCAGGCGCTCCCAAGTTCTCTTTCTTTTCTGCACTCTGAGGCAATGTAGCATAGGCCCTGCCATTACCTGGGGGTGTGTCCTGGGTCTATATTATCCTAGCAACTTGGGATAAGTTAACCTAAATCATTTTCCCTCTCTGTAAAATAAAGTTTGAGCCTAAAGTGCTCAGCACAGTAAAATGTAATATGTAAGTAAGCATTGTTAAATTATTTAAAATTTTATTTTTACCTTTTTTATATCACTTGTTATTTTCTGCTTTGTCATGAGATTCCTTCTGTATTTGTTTGAATACACATGAACAAATATCCCCTATCAGAAAGAATAAGACTTCGTTTTTCAGATTACCTACAGTTTCCTTGTGGAAGATTTCATTTTTTCTAAATATTAATTAAGCATTCTTTTCTCAAAGTAAATTTTAATCAGTAAGTTTTCTGCTCACTCTTTACCAACCCCAACTCTCTCAGAGAGAAACATTTTTTTAAATGAAGGAATTCTTTAGTAATAACAATTATAAAGCATATTGCAAGAATTAATGAGAAGAAAGTTAGGAATTTTCTTCATCCTAATCAAACAAAACTGTGGAATGATGGACATTAAGGAGGGCATGTGATATAATGAGCACTGCCTACTATAGAAGACTGAGGAATCACCTCTGCCTCTGAAACTGATAATGCATTATAGTTAATTAATTGAATTTAAATAAAAATAGTTCTTCTGCACTGAAAAAAAATGAGGTCAATACAATTTCTACCATATATAAGGAATATTTAAGTACCATGACACCTGCTTATATGATTTTTTTAAAGTATCTTGAATAATTGAACTTAATTATTCCCACCACAAAAAAGAAGTAATAATTATATGACTTGATAGAGGTGCTAACTATCATTACAATGGCAATTGTATTATAATAATATAATTATAATAATTATTAATTGTTTGCAAATGAACAAGTAAACATGTTGCACACCTTAAACTTTCACAATATTATGTGTCAAATATATTTCAGTTAAAAAAATTGAATTCAATTTTTAAAAATTTGGGGGATGCCTGGGTAGCTAAGTCAGTTAAGCATCTGCTTCTCCCTCTGCCATTCCTCCTGCTTATGTATGCATGAGCTCTTGTTCTCTCTGTCAAATAAATAAATAAAATCTTTAAAAAAAATTTTTTGAAGAAAAAAAGGTTATAGATACAGCTTCCTCTTTGTTAGTAATTCTGTTTTACCTTTGTTAATTTATTTAAGAATTTTGAAATGGATCCTCAAACACTATGACGTAATTGTAGATGGAAATACTGATTTTTCTTGATGTGCATATTAAGATGGTGCTTATAAAATGAGACCTAGTTAAAAAGTAATCTTTGTAGAATTATCGAAGAACTGAAGAGAAAAGCATGTTTGATGGCTTTTAGTTCTTCTTCTGGTCTGCATTGGCATTCTTCCATAAGCTTGTCACCCTGTTTCTTGATGTATGTCACTGTGGTTGCCATCTTTTATCCCCTCTTCTGACAGTTGTGTATCTGGCATGCTCGCCGTCACTACCCTCTCTTTTCCCTAGCAATGATTTTATATCACTATTTTTGTTCCTCCCTTCCCCCCCCCCTTTTTTTTAATATACATGCCCTTGGTTTCATGTACTGTCAGTATCTATTACTGTGCAAATTTCTAAGCCTTCACTGTCAGTATCTATTACTATTATGGTGCAAATTTCTAAGCCTTCGCCTCTAAGCTGACCAGCTTTGGTCAGCCATACTTCTGCTTAGAAACATTTATATTTGGGACACCTGGATGACTCAGTTTGTTAAGATCTGACTCTTGGTTTCTATGTGGGTCTTGATCTCAGGGCCCTGAGAACGATCCCCATGTCAGTCTTTGCGCTTAGCACCGAGTCTGCTTGTCCCTCTCACTCTGCTCCTCCCCTTGCTCCTTCCTTCACCCCCCCATAAATAAATAAAATCTCTAAAGAAAAAACAGTTTTTATCTGTCTTGTAACCAAAACTATCTGTGCCCTGATAACTTTTTTATTCTAAAAGCTAAACAATAGCCATATTTATGTTATTGTGACTATGTAGCTACTGTATACTATAGAGACAATTCTAACACTTGAGCCCTGGAAAGGAGAAGATCCCTAGGGCAAATAAATTTAAAATACCATTTTTTTTTCTTGTACTTCATCAGCCACGTAAAGTCACCCATCCAAGTACTAACCAGGCCCGACCCTGCTTAGCTTCCGAGATCAGACGAGATCGGGCGCGTTCAGGGTGGTATGGCCGGAGACAGCCACGTAAAGTCATACTACATTTTAATTGGGTTCGTATTTGACTATGACTTTATCCATCTCAAGTTTTTTCCCCCCAAAGTGTTTTCAAATATTGTTTTTCATGTGTTAAGCCATCTGGAATTCATCTTTGCCTGTGTTATGAAGTAAAGATATAATCGTCGCAGTATCATCTGTTGAATAGTCTGTCCTTTCTGAGGGATCTACAATGTCCTAGCCATTCATGAACAGGGTTCTGAGTATGCCCGAGTCTGACTCATGGTTTCCTAGACTATTATTATTATTACTATTACTATTACTATTATTTGTTGAAGTTTAACTGTACGAAATAATGCCACACGATTTTAATTATGAATTTTATAATAAATCTTATCTGGTTCAGCAAAATCTATCTATTTAGCTTCAGAAGTATTCTTGGGCCATTGCTCTTATATACCCATTCTAAAATCAACTTTGGAAGTTCCATGAAAAACTGTATTGGAATTTTGATTAATAACTTACATTTATATTTGCTTACTTTAGACAAAACACTATTAACTCATATAGTCCTGACAGCCTTATAAAGTAGGTATACTGTTATTATTCCGTGAGTAGCTGAAGAATGGCCAAATTCAGTAGTTTTCCCAATATCACACAGTAAGTGGCAGAATGAGGGGTTGAAACCATTCAGCCTGGCTCCAGAGTCCTTGCTCTAACTAAATCATATTGGAATGGCTTTGATGCTTAGATCAGTTCATATGGAAACCATATCTTAGAGCATTGAGTCCATCTATGAACAGGGACTCTCTTCAGTTATGGAAATGTTCTTTAATATATTTCAGTTAAGTACTGTAATTATCTCCAAGCATTTCTTGCATATCTTTGCTTAGATTTAGTCATTCATACCTAATGTTTTTGTTGCTGTTTTAGGTGATATATTCATTTGAACTTCCTGTTCTGTTTGTATTTACTTGTATTTAGAATTAGGATTAGTTTTTGTTTTATTTATACATAGAGTATATATGCTAATCAAAAAAACTCCCTTTTTTTTCTTTTTTCTTTTTTTCTTTTTAAAGAAAATTCTTTTACATTTTATTACTAGGCTTTTACTGTTTGGTGATTGGTCGAGTTCTAGATCAGGGAAAGTTCTATATCAAGGAAAATTTCCAAGAGCTTTTAAACTGTGAATGGATATTGAGTTTTATCAAATGCTTTCTGAGATAATCATACTGTTTTTCTTCTCTAATCTGTGAATGTGGCACATTTACTGGTTTTGGTATTAATGTTATATAAGCCACGTGGGATAAGTTAGAGAATAATTTTTTTTTCTATTCTTTGAAGTTCATATAATATTAGAATGGTCTGTACCTTATAAATTAGCAAAACTCACCTGTAAAAAGCATCTAGTCTTTGGGAAGGTTTTAAATTACTGATGAGTGTCTTTCATAGGGGAGTAGTCAAGATTTCTTTTCATTCTTGAATCACTTCTTGGTAAGTTACTGATTGATTATTTGAAATTAGTCGGTTTCAGCCAAGTTTTTAAAAGCATTGGTATAAAGTATATTATCTGTATTCTTTCATCTCCGCAACATCTGTAGTTAGGGTTTCCTTTTGGTTCTGATTGTTTATGTGGCCTCTTTTTTTTCTTAATCTTGTCAGAATATTGTTATGCTTTATTTGTCTAATCTTTAAAAACCACCTTTCAACTTTTTCTTATTGTATGGTTCTTTTCTGTTTACTTCTACTTTTATCTTCATTATCTCCTTTCTGTTGGATTATTCTGTTTGTGCCCAGGTTCTTAAGTTTTGAAAGCTTTAGCTCATTAATTTTCCATCTTTTCTAATGTAGTATTTTTAAGATTAAATTTCTCTCCAGAACAGATTGCATCTCTACCCTTTTGATATGTTATATTTTTATGTTTATTCCTAAATGATTCAAAACTTATTATTTTTTGGCCCCCGGGTTTTCAGAAATGTGTCTTTAATTTGACACATATGGAGATTTGGTGCCTGTTATACTTATTGTATAAAAGTATGTAATATATTTTTGTGTTTCATATGTGCTTGAGAAGAGTGATTATTATTTAACTGTTATGGGCAGTATTCTATGTTATGTCCATTAAATCAACCCTGTTGAAAGTGTTTTGCTCAAATCTTCTATATCTGTAGTGAATTTTTTTTTGTTTGCTTCAAGTGGCAATAATTGAGAGTATATTAATCTTCCATGATTATGGTAGATTTTTCTGTTTTTATCTGTATTCATGTTAATTTTTACTCTCTAAAAATTAAAGCCTGGAATTTTCGTTTGTTCTATCTGCTTGGTGAGTTGCATCTTCCATTCCCTGTCCTCAGCCCTTCTGTCCCACGTAGCCTTTCAGTGTGGGTCTGTTTTGTCATCAGTCAAGCTGCTTCTATGGAGATGGAGGGAATTGGTGTTTTCTGTTCCTCCGAACTTCCTTTTACTTTCAGCCATTTTGTGTGTTTATATGTCTCATACTTAGAATATAGTTAGAGGGTTATTTTGTTGTTTACATTTTTTAAAAGTACGAATCAATAAACTATTATTTAACTGGTGAATTGAGTCTCTTGAATTACTGTGCTTATTGAACTAATCAAACTTGTCCCCTCTAACCCTTACCTTTTCCAAGTCTTTTTGAACTGAGTTTTTTTAGGTGATTTTTAAAATTCTGTTTTTCCTTATATTGTTTTGAAATGGTACATTCTGTGTCTGTTATTTTAATGATTACTCTTGGAATGTATTAGGCATATCTCATAGAAGTTCTTTCAGTCAAGTTTATTAAAAATGCTCTTTATTCTTGCTCTTGAGATTTAATTTTGTTGAGGACACATTTCTAGGTTGGCCATTACTTACTCTCAACACTTTGAAGATGTCTGGTTTATGTTTTTGGTTGGAAAATGTGTGGTGTATCTAATTCTGGTTCCTGCTCATCTTGACAAATGAAGAGTATATATTAGGTCTTTAAGGTTTGTTTCTGGATATTACCCCAGACTGTGGGTATTCACCATATGTTACTTATCTTTTCTATTTATAAAACTGGTTTCTGTTATAATCTAATGAAGCAATTATGATGAGAGTTTTGTCCTGAAAAGTAGGGGTTTTTTTTTTTGTCTTTTTTTTTTAAGTGCCATAACTTTTGTTTTTAATTGTTGTTTTCTTTAGTTGCCTTTCCCCACCTTCCTGGTTCTGCTCCTTCATGGCCTAGTCTTGTGGATACCAGCAAGCAGTGGGACTATTATTCAAGAAGAGAGAAAGATCGAGATAGAGACCGAGACAGAGACCGGGAACGAGACCGTGATCGGGACAGAGAAAGAGAACGCACCAGAGAGAGAGAGCGGGAGCGTGATCACAGTCCTACACCAAGTGTTTTTAACAGGTTTGTTGAGTGTGCGGGAATTTGTACACCTGTGTTTCATGTGCAGAGAGTTTATATTTGGGTGCAAGGTTGGACAATCCAGTTCAGGTAGGGAAGGATTGCTCTAAGAGTAGTTCCTAGGAGATAACCATTTAATTTTTATTTTTCTTCAAAAAATTTTACTGAGATAATACTGTCCTGAATAAAATCTCAGGAGATAACCATTTTAAAAGTGTCAAGGCTTATTTATTTAACTGATAGAGGCTTTCCATCATGTAAAGCAACAGTCTTCAATTTGTTTATTTCTTCCTTAAAAGAATTTGAAAATATTTTTATCTTTCCATCTGAAATTTTTGATCTTAAGTTCAATAAGTTGGCAATGGAGATATAATTTCCCATTTATTATAAACATTACAGTTTTAAAATAAAATCATCACTCTTTTAAACATATCCAGTAGATTAAGAACATTATAGTGACTTGCTAAACATCATCATCCATTCTTTTAAAAATGCATATAATAGGCTCTCTTTTAACAGTCAGAAATTTTACATTTCTCTGTGCTTGAATTATTTCTGAGCCATTTCCCTTACATTTTTTCTACTGTAAGTATTTTTGTTCTTAAATAAGAACAGTATTTTTTTTAGTTGCTCATTCTATCCATCTTTCCTGCAGCATACCTGTGGTAAGTTTAAATGTCTAAAAAAACTTATGAATGTAAGATTAAGTATTTTAAATTTTTTCCGCTGATCTTAATTATCACTTATTTTTACATATGAAGATAATGCAACTTCTGAAAATGATTTAGTGGAACTATATCCCTTAATGTTATGAAGGACCTTCCACCTTCCCCAATTAATTTATGTGTCCATTAGTGAATATTACTATTGTTAGGAAAAAACAGACTTTGCCATTAATTACATTTCTTCTAAAAAAGTATATAGTCTGTAAACACTGAGAAACCTTGTTCACATACAATACTTCAATGAAGTTTGATGGAATTTTGTTGTGCCTCTGTCATTTAATTATTTGAATACCTTTAGATTCAGGGATATGCCAGAATTACATAGTTAACAGCCCTGTCAGCCATGACTCAAGTTTTTTGAAAGCAGAGAATTGGAAACCTGCTTCATATAAGTATTTATTACTCGGCGTGACTGCTTCCTAGGGCCGCCATAAGCAAGCACCACACACCGGCAGCCTGGAGCCGCAGGCATTTCCTCTCCGCGGTTCCGTCTCCTCGGCTCTGGCAGGTAGTCTTTTCCATGCCCTTCTCATAGCTTCTCATGGCGGTTAGCAACCCTTGGTGTTGCTTGATTCATAGATGCATCACCCCTGTCTGTGTGTGTCTTCATACTGCATCCTCCCTCTGTGTCTGTGTCCAAATTTCCCTCAGTTTAGAGGGACTCCGGTCATTAGACTAGGGTGCAGCCAAATCCAGTCTGACCTCCTTGTAGCTATAGCTGCGGAGACCCTGTGTCCACAACGAAGTCACATTCACAGATGTGGGGGTTAGGGCTTGAGCAGATCTTCCTTAGGGGCATACAGTTCAGGTCTTAAAATCTAGTTTTCTCAGTTCCATGGAAGAACACCAGAAGGGCTTTACCAAGACTTGTCTAAAGACTTCTAACTTGTTACTGTTCTTTTAGATGCATTTTATTTAACTGAATATGCTCAGAAAGGATTGTTTATTTTAATACATCTTTGCAAAAAGTCCTTAAAAAATGAAACATCTTTTTATGTATTAAGTATTGTCATGAATTGCAGTTTTTCCCCATTCCATTTATGGAAAATAGCTACCATATAACTTAGCTGGTAAGAGACAGCTCTTGTCGAGCCTGACAGCTATCCATTTTTATCAGAGAAGTCTGACTTTGTCTTTCTGTTCATGTATATGAATATGAGGTGCTGCCCCTTACCACTTCGATTTGCTTTCCTTCAAAGGGACTTGTGTAGGTTTTTTTTGTTTGTTTGTTTGAACTAGGTCAAGGAGAATTGTTACACTACTTATAATATCTGAAGTTAGAACATCCTAGAATACCGAATACTCCCATTTCTTACTCTGTAGTTTATCCTTGACAGAAAAGCATGTAAGATAGGAAGACCTAAAGCCTTATAAAGCTTTATTGTTACTTCAATGAAATAGATCTGACATTAATATTTTAAATTAGATATTTTTAATGCCAGGATGTTTTTCACACCCCAAGTCAATGTATCATAGTAAAATTAGTGAAGGTACTGGTGTATCATTAAGCAGTTTAGATTTAAGAAAGAATATAGAAGTTGTGGATCTGGAAGTTAATTCCCTAAAATTTCTTGTGCTACTGGAAAGAATTCATATACTGCTGTGGTACTGGCATGTACTGCTGGCCTAGAGAATGATTCAGAATTCTTCTTATGATCCACAAGTTCAGGTCACTACATCCTCCTACATTTTAAAAAACATTTATTTATTTATTTATTTTAAAGTGAGAGAGTGGGAGGGGCAGAGGGAGAGAATCCCAAGCAGGCTCCCCGCCGAGCCTACATCTTTCTGCACTTTAATCCCAGTTCTCTCTCAAGCCAGTATACCCCATGTTTTAGCTGTGCTCAGATGGTTGCTCTTTTGAAAATTCCTTGTCATTTCATACTTCCTTTTTCATGTTGTTCCTCTCCTCTCTGCTTCACAAATGTCATTCTTCAGGGTCCAGCTCATGTCTGTCTTCTGTGAGCTCTTCTGAACCCAAAAGAAGGTTGAATTATTTCCTTCACATGCTCCCTAAGTAATGTATCTTTTTTTTTTTTTTAAGATTTTATTTATTTATTTGACAGACAGAGATCACAAGTAGACAGAGAGGCAGGCAGAGAGAGAGGAGGAAGCAGGCTCCCTGCTGAGCAGAGAGCCCGATGCGGGACTCGATCCCAGGACCCTGAGATCATGACCTGAGCCGAAGGCAGCGGCTTAACCCACTGAGCCACCCAGGCGCCCAGTAATGTATCTTCTTTAAAGCCTGTGTTTTTTAGCAAACCTGTGAAGGGCATTGACCACCATCTCCCATTCTGTAGTCTTAGCACTTTGTACGTTAACGCCTGGCATGCAGTGAATAAAATGACTTAACACATCGCAGGGGAGGAAGATGAATATAGTAGAGAAGAAACAGTTTTGAAAGTTGTTGACTAAAACTTGGCTTAGAAAGACAGGTTTTGAAATCACTGAAAATCAACCTGTATGACTATCAAAGCAATAATTTTGGCATCTCGCTAACATATGTCTTCGTACCATCACAGTGTACAGTGAAATGCATCAGAACGTTTTTATAGCAGCTTTTTTAATGGATGAGATAAAGAAATGTACTTAGACTGTTCTGATTTTGCTAGATGAGATGAATAATATATCAGTTCCGGATGTGAGCATGTGCGTGATTCAGGCAGCATTTGTTTTGTTAGATGTGATCATGCAATTACAGACTTCTTAATCCAAAAAGGTCTGTAGGGAGGAAATGGACACATAGAGAAATGAAGACAGTGGTAGAGAGCCATTCTGTCAACTGAAAAGGTGGTTGAGATACTACTTAAAATATTTTCTTTCCAGTCTTGAAATTAGGTAGCTTAAAAATTCTGTTACTTTTCATTATCTTTACTACTCTCTATGTGGTTTATTTCTTATGGGTTGGGGGAGGCAGTTCATTCATTCATGTAACTGACATTTTCTGATCCTTGTTATGTACCAGGTGCAGAGCTGTGTGCTGAGGATACAGAAATGATCATACACTGTTATTACCCATATAAGCATATATTATTATCAAGGTGACTAGGACTGGTTAGTAGTTTGAAACTTTACCTAAAAAAAAAAAAAAAAAGTGCCATAAGAAACAATAGGATTTATTAATTTTTTCCTTCCTATAGCTGCTAATAGTGACATACATTAAAGGCACCTGATAAAATTTTATTGATTATAAATAAGTAAAGATAGGATATATACATAAGTGTGTGTGTATGCATATAGTGTTATGTTTGTGTGGTGGGGTGTGTGCTGGTAACTTTAGCCACATAGTGCATGATTCTGTTCAGGAGCATTACTTTCAGAAAGTTGAATCGTTTCTAATGTAGTTCAAATGAAGTACTTGAGATAGCATGGCTATTTCTAGAATATACATGTTCACAAAGTGCTGAATGTAAACTTGATAGGAAAGAAGACTAAAATGAAATGCTTTGCTAGTGTTCATAAATAATATAATATTTGTGGAATATTTGAAGCTAAGTTCTCTGATTCTTCAGCTTCAAACACACACACAAGTGCTACTTAATTTTTATGGAAACTACAAGTGTTAATGATTAAAAATATTTGATTTCCAGATTGCTAAGCTGTAGGGCATCAAGAATCATTGTTTACGTAAGTCTGACTAAAAGTTCAAGGCCTAGGAGGCAAAAGGTAGAGGAATTTTGTGTTGTTAGGAATTATCCCAGGAATAGTGTTCTCTGGGAAATCCCAGTGAACTGTAAGTGAGGGCCATTTTTCCTAAAGACTGACATTTTGCAATATGGCATATCATATGTGTTGTGTTACAAATTATAGGGTAATTGTTTTTAAAATCATAGACCTGTTTCAACATCTGGTTTTTAGGCTGTTAAGTGTGGGCCAGAAAGAAGGGCGGTCACTGTAGGGTGTTTGAAATGAGCTGTAATGATTGCCAGGCCCAGAGAAGCCTTTGTGCCGCAGCTGCGATCAGAAGGCGGTGGAAGGACGGGCCTTCGTGTTCTGTGTACAAGGCCGAATGTTTTATCACCCTTCACGCATGGCCATCATCATAGGGCTGTCTTCGGAATCTTAAAGGCCTCACATCTAAGAAGAATTGGTGTTGAGAGGGAAAAGAGAGATACAAATGACCAGTTGAGATAATAAAATAGCCTTAGTTATCTTTAGGTAAATCCAATTTGTAAATCTGTTACAAAGAGGGCCTCGTGTTCTTTTTTTTTAAAGTATACTATTCACGATAATATTCATTTATCATGGTAATTCTACTTCAGAAACATTATTATAGAGTTAGTCACCTTTACAAAAAGGTTCTGCTTCCAAAAAAAGTTTAGCATTCACTTGACTGAAGCTGGGGAGCCTGTGTATTAGCTGCCACTTATGAGGGCCTCCTATGGTACTAAGCACTTTAGAAATGTTACTGCCAGTTCCCCGACAACCTTGAAAATGATGGTTGCCAGTTTAACAGATGAGAAAGCTGAGGTTCAGAAAGGTTAAGTAGTTTACCCCAGGTCACACAGGTAGTCACTAACAGAATCAGGATGTGATGCCTGGTCTACTCTGCTGCCTGTCCTAACATACTGCATTTCAGGGGACATGCTTCCAGTGTCCAAATGCAAAAGTATGCATTTGTGGTTAGAAAACCATGTATTTACACAGATACATACACACACACACACACACACACACACACGTATATATACATGGGTATACTTTAAAATTTGTTGAATGTAGAATGTATTTCAGGCAAGAACTTGGTCAGCAGTAGTTGTTAGGTGTAGCACTACTGAATCATTACTTTTGCTAGGAGACCATAATTAAGCTTTTTCTTTTATATGGCTTGTACTTTCACCGCATTCTTTGTCCAGTACTTTTACTCATATGCCTTAACAGCTTGATGTGTCTTACAGATTACGGACTTAATTTATATTAAACATTTCTAGAAACCAAAGCTCTTTAGTACAGAGTGCTCTAAAATATTTTTATTCTAAGGGAGTTACTGATAATGGGTTGTAGAAAGTGTTGACTTCTGTGCTGAACCACCCCCCCCCCAGAAAAAATTGAAAGATTGAGAGAAAGATGGGGAGCAGAATATAAGTGAGGAGACACAAAATGAGGACAAGTCTAGGGAGGTTAAAAAAAAATTCTAACTCTAGTCATCAGTCCCAGTTTAACCAAATCATTCTACCCAAAATCAGGAAATTGGAGGTAC
Organism: Mustela nivalis; assembly: GCF_964662115.1. Taxonomy (NCBI): domain Eukaryota; kingdom Metazoa; phylum Chordata; class Mammalia; order Carnivora; family Mustelidae; genus Mustela; species Mustela nivalis. The sequence continues at coordinate 25,373,929 of NC_139023.1, read as the reverse complement.
AATCTGGGTGTGTGTACTTGCTGCTCTCAGCCATGTGAATCCCCCCATCCCAGACACACACACACATAGCTGTAGTAATAAGTAATTGGGACATCAGACTGTAAGTAAGTCCGCGGGTAGTGTTCTGCCTGTGTTTCGTGTGGATATTGTAGAAGTTGCTTTGCTGTCCCTCTGTTAATGTCTCTACCTCTTCTTGGATGCACAATATACTCTTCATGTGATTGAAAAACTTAAGCATCTTCATCTGCTCTCTACTACATAGCCGTTGTGAACCAGATATTTTTATTATTTATAAAATCTTGGGCACACAAAGATTCTAAAAGAATTTTGGTTAGAAGTCTGAGATATATAAACATGCTTTTAACTTTAAAAGGAATGAAAGAAAATGAAGCTAACGTTTAAGTCTGTTACAGCTCCCAGTTCTTGAAGGGAAAAAAAATTTGTTATGTAAAATTTCTACTCAGTAACTGTGAAAGCACAAAACAAAGCTGTACCTTTAACATGTAATTATGTGTTATATTAGATGTGTACTAATTTGGGAATGGCATTGTTTTCCTCTCAATTCAACAAATACTTGCGCCTATTCTGTATAAGATGCTGATAATAATACGGAGGCTTAGGCTTCTGGTTTGGACTCAGATTACATCACTTGTAGTTTGAAGTCATTAGAATTAACAGTCCGATTGTCATAAAGAGGTTTTATTCCAATTTCAGTGACGAAGAACGATACAGATACAGAGAATATGCGGAAAGAGGCTACGAGCGCCACAGAGCAAGTCGAGAGAAAGAAGAACGACACAGAGAAAGACGACACAGAGAGAAAGAGGAAACCAGACACAAGTCCTCTCGAAGGTTTGCTCTTTTATAGTGAATCCCTTTGAAGCTGGGAGAAATTGATTGGACCTCAGAAAGTAAAAACATTTCCAAATAATTAGTAGTGCATATGTGTTCCTAATTGGAAGATTAAGAATAATGTGTTGAAATAATTGGTTCCTTAGAGGCTCAACAAAGAGTTTTAAATCTAACAAGACCGCAGTTAGTACTCGGACTGCTTATCTTATTGGGAGAGGGCTTTATTTAGCATATGAACCAGTAATACTAATACTTAATCAAAGAAAATTCAGGACCTCATAGTCAGATTTTATGCCTATTGTTTGCCTAAAATCAACCCTAGAAAGTACTTTCTGTTCTGATTTAGTGCTTCAGTTTCTAATTTATAGTAGTTTTTAGAATAAAGTCTATGGGCTCTGAGAAGCTAGGATACTATCAGTGAAGGTGAGCCTGTAATGTAAATACCATCTCCATATAAAAGTCACATAAAAAGCTGGTTACTCCTCTAAATGTGTTTGAGAAAAAGAATGGATTACTTCATACCCACACAGTGGGTTGATTTTTGTCACTATGTGTATACTTAAACAGTAAGAACAAACCTTTTTTTTTCTTCAGTAACAGTAGACGTCGCCATGAAAGTGAAGAAGGAGACAGTCACAGGAGACACAAGCACAAAAAATCTAAGAGAAGCAAAGAAGGAAAAGAAGCTGGCAGTGAGCCCGCCCCTGAACAAGAGAGCACCGAAGCCGCACCGGCCGAATAGGCACGGCTCTGGCCTTGTGTGTATATTATGGCCAGAAATGTACCATAGATCTTGTTATTTTTCTGGATAATGTTTAAGAAATTTACCTTTAATCTTGTTCTGTTAGTATGAAAAGTTAACTTTTTTCTCAAAATAAAAGAGTGAATTTTTCATGTTAAGTTAAGAATCTTTGTCTTGTAATATTTAAAAAAATAAATTAAAAAAATAAAAAAGACAGCAATGACTTTATATCCAAGAAAGTAATGTGAATGAGTCACTCAGCAGGGAATTTTAAAGAGCTATGTACATACATGGGAGCTGATAAAGGTCAAGGTTGCACCTTGGCCATAGTTTTCTGGAGTTAATCAAATACCAGTCTCAAGAGGTTGTGCTGCAAAAAGCACCTCTGAGTTGAGATTTGAAGTATTTTGCCAGTACTGCTCTGGCATTCTTGCTTACTTAGCATATTAAAGAACACGTATACAGTTTTGATATCACAACTTTTTGATAGGTTTTCAGCGTCCTCAATTTGGTTTCATGGTATAACTAAACAGGCAACTTTTGTATTCTAAAAATAAATAAAATATAAAGGCATTTGGCTGGTGTCTGTGAAGTAACTTGCCCTGAGGGTAGTTTCTTGTAGCAGGCACAAGACAAAGCCTTGTCACTGTGACACAGATTTGAATTGCCTCATGGCTGTCTGTGAGATGGGGTCAAGCTGGTTTGGCCTTTCTTGATGCTTTTTCCAAAGCTCATTGGTTGAGCAGCATGTGGAGTTTTGATATAGTTACTAGCTAATTGTGAATGAAAAGACAAGAGCTTTAGATTAGTCATTTCCCATTAGATCTAAGAATACAAGTTCATAATTCTGTGAGCATTTTTAGGGATAAGCCTTGGGATGTATTTGTCGGTGATTGTAATGACATGGTTTTGAAAGAATTACTAGGATCCTTTAAATAGTGATAAATAAAAATGAATTTAATATCACATACTAAAAGACAGCTATAATTTGAAAAATATTTCTCATTTGATGAACATTTTTCAGCAGTGTACTGTTAAAATCCTCTGGCTGTAAATTTTTTTTTTTTAATGCCCATAATATACCCTTTACAGACCTCAGCATGTACCAAATTTTTAATTGTAGGATTCGAATTCAGTGGGGGAATAACAAATGATCTCAGCTGTTTAAGAGCTTTTTAATGAATAGAAAAATAAAGTTGTGGAGTAGTGAGAAATCCTCCACACTGAATAAAAACTTGATAAGAATTATGTTTTGAGAATTACATTTTCTGAGGTGTAATTGGCTTTCATTAGATCATATTTTTCCTGACATTAGTTTACATTTTTACAGTGTATCCTTTAAATAAAAAAATTGACAAGATAAATACATTGTTTCAACATAGCTTATCTGTAGTTTTCTGTTTTCCTATGACCCATCATTGATTCTATAAAAAAGTGCCCGGCCAAGAAACAATAGTAAGAGTGATCTTTCCCTTAAGTTCTTTCAGCATCCTTGCCAAGCAAGCATGTATCATTCCTGATGTACTTCTACCATTGACAGCCAGAAGAATGTCACCACATCTAAAAAACATAAAACAACACATGATTAACATTTTGATTCATAGCCGAAATCAGTGCAAGTGTATTTGGTGGTCCTAGTTTTTGCTCCAACTGTCAATTTTAATTACAAAAAATTCTAATTAGGAATATCTAATTAAGGCTTTCTCCTCCCCACCCCCCACCCCTCAAATTTTGCAAACTCTCCAGTCAGCTTCTGTTAGAAGGGATGCTAAAAGCACAGGAAGTTGCTGTACGGGACCAAGGAATTTTTAGAAATTGAATGCTATGTACATTTTCTTTTTAACCAATAAAACAAGGTTTATAGTACATGCATTATTTCTAAGGGCCCAACCTTTTGCATATATGAAACAAAATATTGGTAATAACTAGTCATTATTACCTAATTCTTCCATCTTTGTATGCTGGTGTTCCTTCAACAATAGACTTAATAAAAAACGGTTTGTTCCCATTATATTCTTCATAACCTCCTACAATGCAGAAGCCCAGACTTCCAGCTGTGTTTCTTCGTAATATAACATCTTTACAGTTATACAGGTACCTGAAATAGAATGTGTAAGCAATAGATCTTCACACTTAAGTTGAACTCTTAGGGAATAATTATGATTCATCTCCAATTCTCTTTATTGACATTTTTTTCAGGCTAAATAGCACTGGATGTTTTTCACTCAAAATTGTCAAAGCCCAGTGACCTGTGTGCTGTTGGCGGCCTTTTTCTAGTTGAATTGTTTTCCATTGCTATACGCCCTTTTAAAAAAAATACTATTGTGTTCTGTTTCTATGAAACAAATTGGATAGGCCTAAGTCCTTACTGATGAACCAAATTCAAGCATACTTAGCAATATTCTATTTTTATTTAGTTGTGAATATAATTTTAATGAAGGCAAAAATCCTCTAAATGATTAATCTCAGTGAAAAAACACTTAAACCTAACCCTAATAATGAATGCATTTGCCAAAGTTCTGACTTTTGAAAAATAATGCTTTAAATGTAGTTCTACATGTTTTATAGGTTATAGAGAAGCATGCAGGCATAAAGTGAATGGAAATTGAATAAAGATTGTAAGAATAAGTCATAATGGAGGAAAAAAATAGTAAACTGAATAGGAAGTTATAGAAAGAATGGGAGGAGGAGAGGCCACAGGTATTCTTGGAGTAGAACCCTCACCTAAAATAGACTAGATGGAAGAAACTGTTAATATCTGGTGGCAGCTGGAGCAGTTAAGATAGGTGCAGGCCAAGTGTAAACTGTGTTACAATTGTGACAGCTAGTGTTGTCGGGAACTGGATTTGACTAAAATCTCCCAGTACAATAACTGGTTTGAAAGAAAATTAGCATTTTCGTATTGGTAAAAATCAAAATATGATTGTTCTGTTTATAATCTGTACTTTAAAATACTAACTGCTTTTTGAAAAACCAATAAAACGTCTCTTGTGAAAGGTTTTGTTAAGTGATGAAGTTGGTCATTAACATTTGTTAACCAGACTTGTTGATTCGTATAATGTGACTTTTTCTAGTGTTGCTGGTTTCAACTTGAAATTAGAATGTAGGGGTAAAACTCAATTTTGTTTTGTATCTCTTGTCACATATAATTTACAATAATCCGTTTCTTTCACTGATAGTTGAAGAATGATTTTCATTAAATAAAAACTATATTTTGATTGTAAAATATTCATCAGCTGTATTTCACAGACTTGATGTCAATCAGTAGTTAAGTTTCTCCTGTAGGAGCTGTGGTATGTCAGATAGCACATTTATGTAATGGTTCACCCACTGCTCAGATACAATGCAGGTGATTGGCAGTTCTCCAAATTACAGAGCATTACATTCATTCCTGTGCTCAATATTTGAGGGCAAGGACATGAAGAGTTGGGTGATTCTTACCCAACGTCATGAGCAAATCGCTATCTTAACACTTCCTAGCCATGATTCCTTAAAACATAAATGGGTACATAGGACAATACTTGAAACAAGTATTTCTTATTCCTTTGACCACTGGGTGTTTTTTTTTCTTTTCCATTAAGTATCACTTCAGACCTTACATTGATTCTTATTATTTTATTTCATGTGGACAAGCTATAAATAAACCACTGCATCTAAAATTTATGTCCAGTATAAAATTTTCAACCTAACATTAAATCAGGAATTATGTCTATTTTCCTAGATTCTTGTTTTGATGCTGGAGAGAAAGTATCTGCTTGGATCATCTTTTAGTAGACGTTTATTGAGTGTACCATACTGTAGGCGCCTGGGAGATTAGTAAACAGAGCAGACAAAAACCATGCCATCTGTACCGTGCATTCAAGTGGCTGGCAGTATTACTAGTATTTTTTTCATTAAGTACTTTCCTTCCTTTGTGTGGCGTATTTCAACTTCACTGTAGCAGCAAGAACTCAGTTTGTTAAATTTTTTCACAGTCAGACCTTGGTTAGCTGGAACATATGGGTACTGGCATTTGTTTCTCAAGTTGAATTACTTCATTCCCCATTGGGAAATGTGGAGCCTGGCTTTGATCAATGATGTTCAGGGTTTACTGTTGAAATATTAAGTGACTTTAAATTCTCAATGTGAGCTTTTTTTCCTTTTCTGAACTCATTCTCTAAATTTAGGCCTCATTGAAGAAGAGTTGGCATAGTTTAAAGAATAGCAAGGAGTTTAGTAATTTCTCCCAATGAGAAAACTATGGTTACTTCAAAAATCAACTCCACGTTAGGGACTACGGTGAAGTCTTGGGTTGCTCAAGAAGTTGTATATTTTTCTGTTTCACTGGCTATTCCTGCTCAGTCTCCTTTAAGGATTCCCCTGATCTCAGAGACCTCAAAATTTCACTGAGCCCCTACACCACACCAAAGTGTGGTTCCCATGTACATGCCTTTCAGGGAGTCTAGAGGTCAAAAATACTTAATCAGAATAGTGAGACATTTGCCTTTGTTAAAAAAAAATCTCATTTTCTTATAAGGATTTCAGCTCAGAGGACACATGATAGGTGATCTGGCAACAGACTGAATGTAGAAGTAGATGTGAGAGTCCTGGTATCTTTTATTCAAGCCAAACATTAAAGAGGTTTGTAAAAAAAAAAAAAAAAAAAAAAAAAAAAAAAAAAAAAAAATTGCCACTCTTTTCACTAATTCACTCCAAAGTCTTGTCTGGGTTTCCAGAGCACCCTCTGCCTGCATAAGAGTAATACATATTAACTCATTTCTCCCCTATCAGATGAGAGCATGTTCTGAAAGACTTCCAGATGTGGAGTTTGGGCCTGAAAGCCAATAGAAGATAAAGCAGAAGGTCTTCAGTGATTTCTGCATCTCCCTTCAGTTGAATGGCATCGACCACTGGGATAGCTTAGAGCCCCCCATCTGGAGCTGCTGCCCAGGGGTCACTCCTGGCACACAAACACCACTGAGAAGGGTGAGGGATATTTGCACTGTCCTGTATAACCCACTTTTACTCTCTCTGCTACTCCTGCTACCTGACACCCCCTGTTTCAGAACTGGCAGCTGCTGGTTCAGTGTATGATTATCTTCTTCACGATTATTCATTCTGTGTGTTGGACTGTACCTGAGGGCATGATTACAATGTCCTAGAAAAGGATTTCCTATTTCTGGACCTGCTGACATGCCATTTTCCTTCATTGATAGACAGTCTTGGGTAACAGACTGAATCATACTTTATGGCAAATAGGTTTCCTCAAAATCTGTTAAATTGTAAGGGGAAGATGTTTTGGGAGTAAACAGATAACTTGGAGGGAAATGCCCTTGTGAATTAAAAAAAAATGTCTATTTTTAGCCTCAGTCTATAGCAGTTCAGACAAATAACTTGCTCGGTATGACAAATGGCCTGAAATTCTTAGGATATGAATCATGCCAAATGACTTGAGACATTTAAGCCAATGGTACTGCATCAACTGGGGAGAAACTGGGGTCTTTGAAGCTCTCTATAGTCAAGATTAGAGATGTGAGTAGATATTCCCATCCATAAAAATTGTAGCAGTGTTATGACTAGGTGCTCACATCCTGGAACTAGCTAAGAACCTGATAAAGGAGTATAATGGAGTATGAAGGATGTCTGAAAGATGCCAGGGTGAACATACTTCTGGTTTCAAAATGTCAGAGTGAAAATTATGTTTCCTCTTCTGCTTTTAAATATCACTCTAACGGCAACTAGGAGACACGGAAACAGAAATGCAAACGCCAGCTGAAACAAAACTGGGTCACTACAGACGAGGGAGAACTGACTGCAGAAGGGAGAGGATGAGGGGGAAGGCGGAAGCCAGTCTGTCCCCCGCTGGGGGTCTGCAGGGAGCAGCCCACTCAGACGGCCAAAACACCCACTCCACAGCCAAACACCAGGAAATGCGCAGGCTGGCTATTGGCAGAGCTTCCCTGGGCCCACTCTGACAGAGAAGAAGGGCACGTGTGAGGCCACGAGAAAAACAGATAACCTGTACGCCCAAGGAGCAGCCCGGGTGGAAGGGAGAGACGTGGACTGCTGAACTTGGGCTGAGAGCAGTGAGGCAGCACAACCCCGTGTCCTAAAGAGACACTGCTACCACTTGGAAGGTGGCCCTGGTTCCTTCCCCTTATGAACCTTCAGCCAACAGCCCGTCCAGGAAAAACTTACCTAAGTTGGAGATTTAAAAAGAACTAGCAGGCAGATACACAGGAAAACAGAAAAGAGGAAAAGTAAGAGCAAAAGCAGTAACAAAAACCACTCCCCAGAAAAATGCTGCCACAGAAACAAAACGCTACCATAGAAAATGAAATTTATAACCAACCACATTACTGTGAATTTAAAATACTGCTGAAGCAATTCCTCTGTAAATCTGAGATCCATGCAGAGATGTAAGATTTCCAGGAAGACGTGAGACACGAGAGGAAATGAGCTGATAGAGGAAAGAGAGGGAAGGAAAGAATAAAAGCACCACCAAAATGAACATAGAAACCAGAAAGGATAAGCTACAGTAAGGAATATGCAGGGCAGGCCACAGTAACCGAAGGAAGCACAGGAAATACACAGTTGAAAAGGACTCAACAGAAAACATAAAGACGTGAAACCTAAAAGATAAATACATATCTAGGCTCCCGAGGAGAACCCTCCCTAGGAGAACCCAAAATATCAGTCATCTGATAATCACGTGAAAAGGACAAGCCATGCATACAGAGGAAGAGATGGGTCTCCCATCTGTCCACTCCGCCACTCAACGCTCGCTCACAGTACCCAAGAGTGTGATCCAATACTTTTATACCCAGGCAGCCTGTCCCATGGCCAGGCAGATGCCCTGTGGTTTCTGTAACCAGCTCTATAGCAAGTGGACCCTACACTAGCGCAATGGCTACCTGGTATGTTCCTGATGAATTCTTACTGCAGCATTGTTTGTGAAAGCAGAAATGGAAAACAACTGAAATGTTCACTGCCCAAAGGAACCTGTTCAATAATCACGGTACAGCTGTGCAACAGAACACTATCAGCCACAGAAGAGAACATAGATAGATAGAGAACAACATGGATATGTACTCATGTGAAAGGATACCCAGAGTATATTCTTAAGAGTTGAAACAAAAAAACTCTGGGACGCTTGGGTGGCTCATTTGGGATCAAGTCCCACGTGGATCTCCTTGCTCGGTTGGGAGCCTGCCTCTCCAGCTGCCTGACGCTCCCCCTGCTTGTGCTCTCTCTCTCTGGCAAATGAGTAATAAAATCTTTCTTAAAAAAAAAAAACAAAAACATGGTACACAGAGTGTGTGCACTACAACTGTGTGTGCTTGTGTACACGGACACCTAGACCAGGAGCCAGCAAACTACAGCCCAACCCACCTCCTGTCTTTGGGACCCAACAGCCAAGCCCGTTCGTGTGCAAACTGACGGCTACTTTCACGCTACGCAGAACTGAGTACTGGCAACACAGAGCATGACCCTCAAACCCTCAACTCCGGCCCTTTCCAGAAAAAGTCTGCCAACCCCTGACATAGGCTTTCCCTGCAAACACGCACAAGGAATTGGTAACCGTGATTACCTCTGTTGAGTGGGTCTGGGAGGGTAGATCTCCGCGTTGGTGCCTTTAGATTCTACTGTGATGATATCACCACGAGCAGACCAGGGGCCGCCAGGGTGACTGAACGCCAGTGTTGTCTGTGTTGGCATCATTTCACACGTCCTGTCTACTTCTTTCAGAGGAAGGGAACCCACTCCAGACTATCTTTCTGGCAAGAGCGGAGAACTGCTGCCTCAGGCCAAGTGACAAAGAGTAGAGGGAGAGGAAGCCATCCACGTGGCTGTACTTGGAGTAAAAAGAATCTCGTATTTGTCCTGTCTCACATGAATGCACGGTGAGGAACTCTGAACTCATGAAGAACAGCTTTCAAGCACAAAAAATTTTTTCAAAAAAATGACCTACTTTCATAGATGCTGGTTTCAGAAAGATTTTTTTTTTTTAATGTTAAAGTAACAGCCTCTTCCTCCTCTCAGACTCCATTCTCAAAAGCTTGAAGGTTTTCAAATAGCCCCAGTGTTCAATTTTCAACTATTTAAAAAATACTTTTTTAAAAAATAATTTATCAACTAGGAAAGCTCAAAAAGGAATCTAGGTCAGTGTATTTGAGACAGGAATGTTTTTTAAAACCTCCTTTAAAATTAAAATAAAAGAAAAAGGAATACAGAGAGATCATCCTATCTCCACCCTCAGGAAAAATGCACGAAAACCAAACATCCTACTTTCATTCATTTAATCCTACGGTGCTTTATCTTCAGTGACTCTAATACTTTACATTTAAATCATGCTTTTGGAATTTGTAAGGCAATCCTTTGAAGGCCAAGAATTTATGCTCTGATGCAGGTGTGCAAACCCCGACTTATCTGTCCTCTGAATATTTAACTTCTTTCTTTAGCCATTTAGTAAGTCTTCTCTTAAACATTTTCCTGAAATGTCTGACACAATTTAATGCCTTCACCATAAAGCTCTAGTTAACATCTCACTGAAATGACAACCCATCTGCTTCCTCAAGTTTTACATAAGAACTTTACAAGAGGGGTGCCTGGGTGGCTCAGTGGGTTAAGCCTCTGCCTTCGGCTCAGGTCATGATCTCAGGGTCCTGGGATCGACCCTGCATCAGTCTCTGCTCAGCAGGGAGCTTGCTTCCACTTCTCTCTCTGCCTGCCTCTCTGCCTACTTGTCAAATAAATAAATTTTAAAAATCTTAAAAAAAAGAAAAAAGAACTTTAAAAGAGTTGGAACTAGGGAGAGAGAGTCTGAGACATACCTCAGTCATGCTCAAACATCTAGGTATAGGCAAAATGTGCTTCTGCAATTTGTTCAGTCAGGGTCCCACAAATGCTTAAGAGGTAAAACCAATGAAGGGTTGGTTTTACCAACCAATGAAGGGTTACCTCCATGCAAGTTCTGAGGCTTGCCACTAGCAAATTAGGGAAAGGTAATCCTTCCCCTGGTTGCACAGTGGGTTCCAGAAGGCTGGATTCTAGCTTTCTCTCCCTGTCCACTGAGCTCTCTCTACTGCATGACACAACCATGCAGGCCAGCTCCAAGGTCCTCAACCTGAGTGCATCACAAAGCTTCCATGTCTAGGCTTTCACTCTGCCCTGGGCTTTCTGCATGAATTTTCAGTTACAGAAGAGAAGACGGAATTATTTCAAATAGTCTTACAATCCAACCTGGGGTTCACGAAGATGCTAGTGCCAGGAATCAGCCCAAGAGAATAAAAGAGTGCTCTAAGAGGGTGTTTCCTCCCACACATCTCCAAGCAGGTCATGTTGGGACTCACCGTGGTAATTCCAGCCACATGACCCAGGAGGGGGACCAGTCTCTGGCGGGCGCCATGTTGTGGTTGGAGTCCAGAGCTGCTGGGCTGCTGCAGGCTTCCTGGGGCTCACGTTCTTTGACTTCCAAAGCTTTAAGAACCACCGAGGAGGATGTGCTTTTCAGTAACGCAACCGCCTCGCTCCGGCTGACTTCTGTTAGCTCGATCCCGTTCACATTTAACAAAATGTCACCTAGCGGCCAAACAAGCAGAAGCCGTCCTTAGTGAGAGTGCAAACAGAAACTTCCATAAAAGCGCCAAGGGGCAGAGATGGAGTGGGATGTGGGAAAGTGAGCAGGGCAAGGGGGCTTGTCGTTAGCCTCCCGCACTGACATGAGGCCAAGTTCTTGGATAGCAAATGATTAGCGGGTGCATGTTTCAAGGTAAGTTTTGTTTGGAGGTTTCTAAAGCATACCCATTAGTGTTTGGCTCTTGCCTTACAAAAAAAAAAAAAAAAAAAAAAAAAGGAAAGAAGAAAGATAAATTAGCCTTGTTTACTATTTAATCAAAAAAAGCCTCTTTCTTCATGTCTTGTTTCCTGTTTTCAACACAAAGGGAGGGCATTTGGCAAAAACTCCCAGTGCCTGCATGGATCCTGGCATATGGTAGTTAACCAAGAAATAAGGATTGCATGAGCGAGTAAGAGACTACCCCTGAAAGTGGCTGGCAGAGGAGTCTGTAGCAGTTAAGAAAAATGAGCTGGAACTACACCCTTGAAGAAGGAAAAAGGAGTTAACATTGTGGTTCACTGCAAAGATGGTACTCCTACCATTGGGCACGCACATACTTTGTGCAAGGCCATCTACACACACCCTACTACCCAATCCTCTGCTTGCATTCTCTCACAAACACGTCACTTCTTGGTGACCCTCATCCTTCCCCACCCAGGTGCTGGGATGAAAAGGAAGAACAAGACAGTCGCAAACATACCTCTCCTACCTCCAATTTCTATTCTCTTATCTCTCTCCTGATTTTCTGCCTCCACTGAATATCCTCTTTTTCACACAAAATAGCCATAGCAAGAGTAAAAAGATAGGAAGAGACATACGGGAAAGGCTTGGAGTCCTGCCTGACCCCAGAAGATGCACTGTTAGGTTGGCCAAAGAAATCCTTCCCCATGCTACCCCTCCCCTCCCCATGGCTCTTCATGCTGAGCAACTGTACTTTGGAAACGTCACATTCCTCTCTTGTATCTGAGCCCTTACATGCCAGAGCTGCTCAACCATCTGAACTAACCCTTCATGGAAATTGACAATATCATTAAGGACACATATGTGACATCCCCTTCCTTCATTCAGAGTAGCCTGGGACACATAAGATTAATGGAATCTTCTTACCAGTGGGAAAGGACCTAGCAGGGTACTTTCACTGAACAGTCATTGACTCAAACTCTATGAAAGCATTTCTCTCATCCAATCCATACACTGGAACAATTCATGAATAGGCTCCTCACAGGACCAATCCTGCCAAGAACCACTTAGAAAGAAGGAAGCCAAATTATGCTATTTAGTTGAACTGTAGAGTTTCCCCATTACTTGGCATATTTGCAGGTACTTGCCTTATTAGCAAGCCAAGCGGTCCACACCAACCCACACAAACTAAGGGGTAAAACCCAGTCCAGCCGCTAGACTCAAACCAGTCACGGTCAGTGGGTAACAGAGGTCCTGGGCAGCTCAGCCTCTCATCCTCTCCTTAATTCTGGAAGCAGTGACCTGACCCAGCAAGCCACTAACTCATTTTAACCCCCCTCTGCCCCAGTACCTGAGGTGTCCTTTTACCTGTTTTTATTCTTCCATCTCTGCTTATGACTCCCCCGGGCTCAACACTGATGACGTAGATAGGCAAATCCCATTCCCTATGTGACGCCCCGCCTGCCACGGTCATGCCGAGAGATTCGCTGGGGTCTTTTCGGACACTTACCACCTTCTCGTGGCAAGTGACCACAGGATGGAGGGGCTAAAGGCACAGACAGAAAAACAAACATAGCACGTCGGCTCACAAGAGGGCTTGCGTTTCCTACATACAAAAACTACCCAAGTCGGATAAATATATGACAATAGTCCTTGCAGAGAAAACCCTCGCTTTGCCTCCTACCCTCAGCAGAGTGGCATTATCTCAAATTCTATAGGCTGATTCCGAGAAAGTTTACATTCCAAACGGGAATGGAAACAATGGAAGAGGAACAGGTTGGAGATCACTGGAGAAACAGTAAACACGCAAAGTGAACTGCACCCTAAATTTTTCAGGTGACTCATTTATTCCTGATAGTAGTATCATAAAAGTCTTGTCATTCATGAGTATCAGGATTTTTTTTTCTAAGTTAAAAAAAAAGTAACCATATTTTAAATAAATAGTTTCAGTTTAATTTAGGTGGGGAGTTCTATAATAGAACTCCCTAAAGAAAAATAATGGATTTTGTAGATGTTCCACTCTAAAAAACACTCTACTAACTGGGTTCCCTCCAATTAGCATCTTCCCTCTTACTTCAGCATTTTTAAGTAATATGCAGTTCTACCATTTGATTTTATTACATAAAAATATACTATACACATTGTATAGCATATACTGAGGACCAACTTTTGAAAAGCAAGTAAGAGAACTCTGATTTTGGTTCAACAGCTTTAAACAAAAAACATTCAAAGCTACCCACAGTATTATCTTGAAGCAATAAGACAGTCAAAGGCACTGTTTATCAATGAATACAGATCAACATATAATTTTCTAAAAATGTATTCTCCCTGATTGTGTGACCTCGGGGTATAAGTGGGAACATGCACTGCAAATAAATATTTGTAATACTTGATCAGACCTCAGAAAAGTCCATAGCTCAAAACACAGCTTACAGTTGTATCGAAAGAAAGAAGATTAAATCAAAAGCAGGGTACAAAACAAAGTGTAAGTATACTATCTTTTGTTTTAAAAGGGGGAGGAGAATTTGTATTAATATTTGCATTTTCATGAAGACACTCTGGAAACAAGCAAGTGTCTTTATGGGCATGGAGGTGGGGGCCAGACAGATCAAGCATGATAATTAAACTTTTGTAAAGTTGATGGTTAACATCATAGAGAACTATTGTCTGCATGCACAAGAGTCCATTTTTAATACTTCGTTATGAAGATAAGCCTAGGCTTTTTGTTCATTTATATCTCTTGATTTTCTATGGTATCAAAGTACCCATGCCTGTTTTAATGGCCTTATTGTATCCAGTAATAGCCTGTTACTATTATATCCCTAGCACCAGACACAGCATTTAGCACATTAAGGATGGTAACTCTGTTTGTCAAATAAATGGATGGTTAAATTACAAGTTGCCACAAATTGTTTTTGGTAGTAACGGAATACTGAATCAGGAATTGCAAATTATTATGGCCAAGGCAAATGTTACAATTAGTATTTGTAAGGTCTCCATTGTATGTCTCTGTAAACCCCAGAACCTCGAAGAGACTCTTTATCAGAAGTGAATTATAAACTGAAATGAGATCTTCTTCAGGGCAAAGTTTCCAAATAAGACAAATAACTAACAGTATGAACACAGTGGTCCTAGCACTCCAGAGTCGTTCTGGAGGTGCTCTCCAGGTCTGTTCTCAGTATGTGATTTTTTTCTTCCACAGAGCAGTTAGATCCGGCAGGTCTCCACCTATAATCACAGACATCTCTCAGAAGAGCCCTACTTGAAGATGCAGGCAGGTCTGAAATGCCCCCAATGCCGGGCAAAGTTCTAAACTAGGGACTCCTACTGGCTGCTCTGTTCCTCTGACTCGTTCCCGAGGATGTTCATAAAGCATTTACTCCTGATCCTCACAAAGAAGGGTTTTGTTTTCTTCCATTATTTCCACATGGAAGCCAGGGATATTGGAGGGGTAGCTCCCACGGTGATGTCTAAAACACAGTATGGAATCCTCTGGAAAACACAGACACCTTTTCCCATTAAAAATATATATATGCACACACACACACACACACACACACACACGCACACACGTGCATGCGCGCATGCACACATGGTCTTTTGCATTCTTGAGCAGCTGCCTAGTACTTCTTCACGTGGCTCTGTCCTATCCCCCCGCTGATGACCATTTTGGTTGTTTATAAGTCTCCTACAAAATTAAACAGTGTCACTGTGAACATCCTTAGACACATATCTCATGCACTTGTGTAAATATTTCTTTGGGCTAATGTCCTAAAAGTACAATTGCTAAATCAAAGGGCCTGGGCATTTTACATTTCGATACATATGAAATAGTTTGATCACGTATAATCTCACCAATACATTGTGAACATGCTGATTTCCCACATCTGCCAATATTGGGTTTTATCAATACTTAACAATATTTGTCCAGAGGAAGATTCCAATAATTCAACTGGCTATTTAAACACACGTTATTATTATTCAGATCTCTAACAGTAGTATCATTGGAGATCGTATAATACCATCATCACTCAATGCTCCCCCAGCTTCATTTACAAACTGGGGAAGAATGCCCACGTAGGGCACTCCTGTGACCAAAGAAAGACCTTTGATCTGAGAATATTTTGTTTAAAAAAATGTGTCAGTGGGGCGCCTGGGTGGCTCAGTGGGTTAAGCCTCTGCCTTTGGCTCAGGTCATGATCTCAGGGTCCTGGGATCGAGCCCCACATCAGGCTCTCTGCTTAGCAGGGAGCCTATTTTCCCCTCTCTCTCTGCCGGCTTCTCTATTTGTGATCTCTGTCAAATAAATAAATAAAATCTTAAAAAAAAAAAGACCAAAACCCCCCCAAAAATCTGTTTTTAAAAAATGTGTCAGTGAATTCATCTGAAAGTAGCAAAATCACATATCTTATGAAATATTTCAGAAATAGCTTCTCACCCACTACACCAGTTAATAAAAATAAGTGGGTCTCTAATTATTTTGTTGTGAGTAAATATTCCTTGAATAATGCACAATTTGGCCACATATTCCTTGAGGAAAGGGAAAGAAATATTCATTATCTACTTAAATGTGCCCAGACAGAAAAACTGAGACTCAACATTAAAATGAAACTGATCAGTGAACCCCAGCTGGCTGGGGCAGTAGTGGAGGGGTGGCGGGGAGGGCAGTGGGCAGGAGGTGGGATTGGCAACTGAAACCCCAGATATCTGACTAAATCTGTGATCTCCCACCACACTACTCTGCTTTGGGAGGTCATGTTTTAACACGTGATAAAAATTAACCTATCAATTTTCAGACAACTGTCAGAAAAATACATGAAAGGACTGGTTCCTCAATTTTCCAGGAACAGTTTATCTCATTGACCACAGAACTCAACTCAAACCCAATTCTGCCAAATAAAATACATGACAAATAAGACTCAGAGGCTGAAACCTACATGCTCCTGGCTGCACAGATTGAATAGTTCTGCTTGTAGATGTGAGTTCCTGGAGAGTGGAGTCTTCTTGCACACTTGTTCAGGGCTTTACCCAGCAGCCTTGCTGTGCTGAGCAAGGAGAGGTTTCAAGCACCTGAGGGATCCACACAAAAGACTGGGCTCCCCAAAAAGGAAACATATCCATCATTGTCTTGTATTTCTGACAGCTGTCTGCCTTCCCCACCAGAGAGACCCATGTTAGCAATGGAAAGCCCAAGTACCACCATGAACCCTTCCCCCTACGCTGAGTGGCCTGACTCTGGTCAGAAAGAGAGTTAAATATGAAAGAGATTTTCTTTTCCATCTGGGTTTTCTCCCAAGCCCCCTTCCCTCCTTCAGAGAGCTCAGGATGTTCCCTAATGGTCAAAAACACAATTTAGTATGAACTAATTCAAGTGGATTCAAAAACATCATGGACACCAGTCTTCTTATCACTTAGCTATAAAAATATATACTTCATAGAATATTGGGATTTTTAAAATAAAACCTTTTAGATTCATTTTTTAAAAAAGTATAAAGATGAACATAATGACCTACCCTTGTACCTTATAACCCAGCATCAGAAATACAGTTTCCATTCTAGTTGACGTCTCCCTGGGATTTCTCTCTGGTCACTTTCCCTTTCCTCGCCCACAGAGGTAGCCGCATACCTACATTTGATGCCTGTTTGTCTTTTAATTTTTCAGTTGGCTACAAACTTTTCTGTGTAAGTCTTGGTTTGCCTTCTTTGGTATTTCTCTGACTCATTTAAGCTAGTCCTACTTTCAAAAAGCCATGTTGTTTCCTAGATAAAACAAAGCTTAGTAGGATCATAAAAATCTAAATCATCAAAGAGCCACATGTCTTCATTTTATTTTAAATAGGCCCTGTGTGTGTGTGTGTGTGTGTGTGTGTGTGTGTGTTTGAGGGCATCTCAGAAGGCAGACAGAACCATAAGTTAAAAAGAAAATGTTACAATTTCCCACCAGGCCAGTTTGTTCTGTATGTTTTCCAGGAATTCAATACATGACAGAGCCTGCAGCAAAAACTTGAACAGCTCATTCCGGCTGTTTTCCATGATTCTTGGTGGTTGGGTGGAAGGGATTGTAGACCCACAGTGCTGACGGAAGCCTCATGCTTAGTGGTTTAATGAGCTAGAATACAGTATGGTCTAGTTAATCCAACTATAATTAGTTAATTAGATTAATTAGATTAAGCTAATAAACTAGTTTTCCATTAATACCATTAGTTTAATTTAAACACACTAATGGTATTTACTAGTCAAAGACACCTGGGCGTCCTTATCCTAAAAATGTTTTAACAGGAGTTGCCTGCTCTGTCTAGATTGCTTACTGTAAATAAGACTGAAATTTATGGATTCATGGGACATGGCTGGCTAGCTGGCTGGGGAAAGGGGTGGGGGTGTGGGCTTCTAGGCTGTGTCATTAATGGCATGTTTCAAAATCAAGATTTTGAGTCTTGTTTCTGCATCCATTACTCAAAAACCCAAACTTGCGAGTTATTCCAAACTGAAACTCAGCCTGATGTGTTCTGATTGTTACGATAGGCATTCCTTAATCCCTCTTGCAAGATGAATGGGCTACCTATAGGTTTTTTGTTTTTGTTTTTGGTTTTTTTTTTTTTTTTTTTTTAGTTATAAGTGATTTAATGGAATCAGATCTTAGGAGAACTGGCTAGAAACTCATTGCCATCACAGTAGGATGCCAACCAAGGCTTTGGGACTCTGATTTTGGGCTAAGCAAGGTCTGTGTTGCTTTACATAGCCATCCAATGGTGAGATTATGGCATTGCCTCTAATAGAAGACAAAGACCGAAGTAAAAACTGGGCTAAGTCACCTCATTGAAAGAGAGGCTACAAATTGCCAGCCTGAAGATGCATTCAATCTATAGATACATTCTGCTTAATCCACATTATTTGATGTTATTTCTGAATTTAAGTGCTGTTAAGATAGGGCATCTGTTTTCTGATTGCCCCATTCCCCACCACTCCCTAATGTTACATGAACTTAAAGTGTTTATATTATCTTCCTGGGTTCTTCTGCAAAAACAAACATACTAAAGTTAGCAGAATTTATTTTAATTTTTAATTAAAATAATTCAATTTATATGAAATATAATATGTAATTATAGTAAATAATTTGACTTTTAATAAAATACTTTCATCTTCATGCAGACTGGGCACTTCAAAAGTCAAAAGCCAAGCAAATCCTGTTTCATTTCAAAATGAATGAAAATGGCCCTTAAGTAAAATGACTGTGGGAAAAACATGACATCTATTTGGCTTTGACTTGAAACTATGTCTCCCTGTGAAGTCTGCAAGATCAGGTTTCAAAACTCTCCTGCACCTTCTTCCCTCTTGCTTGGATGGGAGACACCTGTTATCTCACCAGGTCCCGAGGATGGGACTTTAGGCTTTCTGTTTTACAGGACAAGTCAAACAGTGTTCAAGTGACGAAGTCCAGAGGTTACACTTAGAAATGGTAAAGTGTTCAGCCTTCCCAAGAAATCGCTTCCTGCAGGAGAAACAGACACACGCCAGCTGGGGCTCACCTTGGGACTGCTGCTCCTGTCCCCTGGCCCTGGGGACCGGCTGTGGTTGCTGTTCCAGCCATTATCCTGAATGATGTCAGGACTCTGCAGCCGAACCTGGCGGGACACGACGAGGTGGACACGCCTTTCACTGGCCTGGGAGAGGAGACACAGACATTAGCCACTCTCAGAGCTTTCAGCCAACACGTTCGGCACCAGGGGCTCACCAAGATGCAAGTCGGAGTCCACTTTTACGGGAAAAAAATGGTGTCTAGTATTTCTCACAGCAGTCCCCTTTTCGTAATTTGGCAAGAACATGAGAATTATTTCCTGTATCTTTACATCAGGGAGTAAAACCCGTTTCAAGGGGAAAAACTAGGAAAGGTTTGACTTAGGCAACAGACCTCATCAAACGTTGTTATTTTTAAGTCATGGTTCATGGTGCGCAAGCCACATCTGAAGGACTTTTCAGATAGTACAGAGCATATAGTGTGAAGTCTAAAACCCAGACCAAAGGCAAATAGTATAGAAAAAGGACCAGAGTTGTGGCAGTCACTCTACCACCACCAGAAGAGAAATCCTGCATCTACAGTGCTAGACACGGAGGCATGGGGAAGGATGAACGCTTGAGAGATACAGGGATGACGTCATAGGTTCCAATACAGCCTGATTCAAGGCCTTTGCCTTGATCCTTTATATTTTTGTGACCATCACCAATTCTGACTTCTCTTCTTCTCTGCTATATTCATTGACGCTTGCACAGAACATTCCAAACAGCAAATATATAGCTTACTGGGGAGGTCCACTCCACACCATAAATTTACAAATTGGCTTTCCGCCACAGACGAATGTCATGTCTGTTCGAGAGCATTTCTCATTTTTCCAGAACTGCTGACTACTGAAGCAGACAGAGGAGACCTTAGCCCTGTGAAATGTACATCAACCAAGCTCCCTAATGGCCCAGAGTTGATTCGAAAGTTCCCCAAGAAAGACTCGATTTGGGGACAAGGTGGAGAAGAAAGGAGTAAGTTTCTAGGGTTCCTCTCTTCATCCCACCCCCTGACCTCTCATCCCAGCAGCAGAGATGGTCATTGACCTGCCTGCCTTTCTTCCTTTACAGGTCTGGCTATCAGA
Organism: Mustela nivalis; assembly: GCF_964662115.1. Lineage (NCBI taxonomy): Eukaryota > Metazoa > Chordata > Mammalia > Carnivora > Mustelidae > Mustela > Mustela nivalis. The sequence goes on along the minus strand of NC_139023.1, from coordinate 25,353,918 downwards.
TCACGGAAAAATCAGGTCATGAAGGATGATTTTGTTTTTAAAGTCTTAAGCAATCAGAGCCGCACCAATGAAATCAGATCCCCACGGCTGTCCAACAATAGCCAGCCCAAACCTTCAAGAATTTGCATGCTAATATTAGCAAACATTTCTTTTCAGAGCTTTCTTGAAACTTAGGGTTCATGAACTGGGTAGCCATAAATCAGATGACATTTTAAAAACAACCTCTAAGGAGCATTAAGAGTGTCTGTTGGTGGGCAGTGGGCTAGTCGAGTGGACTCGTCTCTGTCACTCCGTATTCACAAAAATCCTACTGAACAGGGCCCAAAAAGCAAGTTCTAGTCCTTTACTTATGTTCCTTCATGTAAAGCCCAGTCAGCCCTCTTGTTGGTCTACCCATTCGTCATTTACATACCTTCCCTTGGCTGTTCCCCTATCTTGAATTCCTTAGTGCCTCTTATCACCCACAGAGCTTGCAAAGAACAAAAATGACAGGCTCAGGAAACAATAATGAAGCAAGTGGACATGAAGAACTATGGTAGGAGCCAACGAAACTCAATTCTTAGAGCAGTATTTCATAATAATGTTATTTTCTTTATACTGTAAGCCTTACTTATCCTAATGAGGTTATCGCTAGGAACTTTCTTGAAAAAAAAAAAAAATGACTAAGAGATAAGTGGCAAACACCCCAGTCAAAACTCCCAACTCCTGAGCCCAAATGTGCTCCTTATCTTCAGGGAAACTCCAATGTTTTGAAGGATCTCAGCAGGGGGGTTTATCTCTGGCCCGAGTAGGTACCCCATTCATTTGGCTCAGGGGCCATCATGTGACCTAGGCCCCTCATAAGAACTGAGGAAAATCTGAGACTTACACATCGAATCGGCTTGCCAGACAAAATTCAGAATGCCACAGAGTAGCTTGCGAGAGTTGTTTAATTCACATTTTTTTTTAAAGATTTTATTTATTTGAGAGAGATCACAAGTAGGCAGAGAGGCAGGCAGAGAGAGAGAGGAGGAAGCAGGCTCCCTGCCAAGCAGAGACCCTGATGCGGGGTCTCGATCCCAGGACCCTGGGATCATGACCTGAGCCAAAGGTAGAGGCTTTAACCCACTAAGCCACCCAGGCGCCCCAATTCACATTTTTAAACACAAATTTCTCACCGGATTTTCAGATGCCGACTTTGGTAGTAAGTTGTTGGCAGGATCAATGCTCCAGTAAATAACCCTGGATCAGTTTCCTTGGAAATGAGTTCTCCTCAAGGCTGGGTCTGTGGCTCGCAACCAGCCACCTTACTCTGAGGGAACTGCTCCGAGGGAGACTCTGTGGGATTCACTTTCTTTCCTGGTGTTTGAAGTTGTCAGATGGAAAACAGGCTAATGTGTTTGTACTGGCTTTAGCCCTCCGGAGCAGCTCGAGTCAGTGTTGGGCAACAGCCCTTCGCATCAGCAAGCTTGTCCTTTCTTGGCTGTGAATCTGGCATAAGAAGGGAGGTGAGGGGGAGACAAACTTTTCTATGGCGTGCCCTATCGTATGTGCCAGAAAGATGGGCGCAGTGGAGCCATCAGCTTCAACACCACACTCGGAGGAAGAGCCCGCTACAAGACAAGGGGTAGGATAGCCTCTCCCTTGCATCTCTTGGAACACTGGATTTGGGCCAAAGGAGTGTTAAACAACTGTTGCTATCTTGAGTAGCAGACAAAGGCTAGAGGACAATCTTTTTTGGGTAAAATTTCCTCTCTTCTCTCTTCCTTAAACATCCTCAATTTTTGAGGCAAACTCTGGACGTGGTCGTTACCAGATTCACAGGCTGACTGCTATACCTGCTTTGCCTTCCTCTTCCAAGAGCTCAAGTGTTAAATTCCCTCTCTCCCTTCTGTAGGTTAAGGGATGCGCTTCTGCTGGCCTCCGTGTTCTCCTCTGGGGACCTTAGCTTGTTGGGAGTGGTTCTGTACCCCCAGCTGACATGGGCTGCTCTGGGCCAGGCACTTCACGAGGAGCCCTACAGACACAGCTCCTGTCCTCCGTTTGTCCTACTTCAGGGACTGTCAGGAGCTGTGGAAGAGATATGCGCTATGCATGGTAAGGGTCTCCAGGGTGGAACCAAGTACTTCCAGCCACGGAAATAGGAAAAAATCTAATTATTCAGACAAAACCAAAGGGTGAAAACTGAGTAGCATTGACCATGATAAGGCTTGTCTTTTGGGGGGATGATGTCGGGACTATTTTTCTCTGTTCTTTTGAGAGGTGACTCAAGACAGCCAATAATGTTTATATGACGGGAATAAGCAGAGGCCTCATCTAGATGTAGCCCATTTAAAAAGAACAAAATCCACCTCTCTAACTGGAAGGAGGAGTCTGAAAGCGCTATGCTGACGCCTTGCAAAGCAAGTGTCCTGGGGCAGTCACGGTCACGGTCCGCCTGGGAATGGCTCTTCTCCCTGTGAAAGCCACTGTGGCTGATAGCAGGTCAGGATACCACACAGATCAGAAACTTCACAGAGCAGAGAAATGGAAAACCAAGATGCCACCACATAAGGCAGGAGAGGCATTTTGCAGAGTTGTACCCTGGAACAGAGGGCCTCTTTCTACTATCCTAGCACTGTGTGGGGACATGCAATGGTGAACAGTGTGCCTGTACTAAGAGGTGAAGACTAAGAGGTGACAGTGTGCCTGTACTTGAAGACGTCACCCTTCCACCAAGCCCAGGGCTCCACCTCTCCACCGTGAAGGAGGACTGAGTCAAACCACATGCATTATAGCATTTGCTGCTTTAAAAACATACATATGGGGGCACCTGGGTGGCTCAGTGGGCTAAAGCCTCTGCCTTCGGCTCAGGTCATGATCCCAGTGTTCTGGGATCAAGCCCCGCATCGGGCTCTCTGCCCGGCAGGGAGCCTGCTTCCCTTCCTCTCTCTCTCTGCCTGCCTCTCTGCCTACTTGTGATCTCTGACTATCAAATAAATTTTAAAAAAAGTCTTAAAAAAAAAAACAAACAAACCAAAAAAACCAAAACAAAAAAATACATACATGTGCATGTGCTTAAATAAAACAGTTTTTAACATTCTAAACCTGAAACAGGGAAATTCCAAGCTGGTAGGCATCCAGACTATTGCTCAGAGCAGGGAGACCATAAATACACAACCATTATAACACCAGTGTGGGTCCACAGGCAACCCATGTTTGACTGGGAGGCCTCATTACTGAGACATCGGAGAGCTACAATTGCATTTACAGTGACATCAGCTTGTCTTTCCTTAGCGTTCTGCCAACAGAGGTTTTAGTGAGCATTTCTTTAAAAATAATTCACCCTGCATCTACATTCCCTACTCATTTATTTTCCCAGGGTCCCAGAGTCAGATAGTCTAGCTTTGATTTTCAATGTACAGTCGTAGGGACTTTTTTCCCCCTATACTGTTCGGGGTTGCCCCATCTTAGCTTCTCTTCCATCAACCACTCAAGTATCTTTGTCAGTTCATCTATCTTGAGCTCACAATGCCCTGGGAAATTGGGGACCACTGGTTCCACATCATTAAAAAGCCACATATATGGAAGAGATGTCAGACATCATCTAATCCAACATTCTCTCTGGTACCCATGCTTCAGTTTCCCTGCAAAATCCTTGCCATGTTGTCACACGGCTCATGCTTCTGTGCCTCTGATGACCGTGAACTCACTGTGTCCCAAGGCATTGTGGGCCATTCTTTGCACTAATTAGAAAGTTTGTCCTTAGGCTGAGCTCAATGTGCCGTTATCTTGCTTGCCCATTGGCTCCAGTCATACCCTCTTGGGAAGCCCCAAATCAATTTCCATGGGACAATCTTATTTGAAGATAAGACTCACTGTTCTCCATTAACTCTTCTTCTTTCCAGGTCAACTATTTCTACTTTCTTTAATATTTCATATGTTTTCAAGTCATCTCAAAAGCTTGATAAACTCTGGACTCCCTCTAATCAAGTTGAGCAGGGTATGTGTGTGTAGGGTTAGACCCAATACGGAGTTAATGGACCAGCTGTACCCAAGACCTCAGTGATGGGGTTCCCATTTTGCCATGTCATACGTTCATAGGGGATAAGCTCTGTGAAGCCAAGAGCTCCATAGATGTCAGTCTTCATTATTAATGTCTAATTAAAAGATGACAGGGAGGCTCCCAGGACCTCACCTAGGGAACACCTTTACATCAGCACAGCCTAGCTCTGGAATCATGCATGACGCATAGACCCTACATGCCCATATGGACCACAGGAGGCATCAGAACCATCCCCGGGTGATAGACTAGAAAAATACCCAAGTCAGCAGTCATTTGTTGACCTGGCAACATACCACACAATGAGGTTCAGAGACCAAGTCCTTGCCCTACCCCTCTCTTCCAGCGAGCAAGAGAAATTGAGAAAAATACCTCTCACTGAGCCAAAACTTGGGGGAAACAGAACCCCAGAACAAGCTAACGGTGCACTGTAAGCAGAGAGTTTCTAGAAAATGAGCTTGGAGCAGGTAAACCTGGGGCACACTGATCTGGTCACTGTTGAAACATTAGTTCCCAGCATAGCACCTGGAGCATTCTTAAAAGAATGCGAGAAAATCGCCTGCCGGAAAGGCCGTGAAGAGCAGCCAGAGACCGGCCAAGGGAAAAGGAAACTTTGAGGAAAAGTGATGAATTGGACCTTAGGATTTGATCAGGGTAGGAAAAGATCAGAGACAGAAATCTGGGTTACTTTCCCTCTTGCCTGTAGCTTCATACTCATCCTTCTGCTCCCAGAAGCACATCTTTTATTTTTATTTTTAAATTTTATTTATTTATTTGACAGAGAGAGATCACAAGTAGGCAGAGAGGCAGGCAGAGAGAGGGAGGGGATGCAGGCTCCCTGCTGAGCAGAGAGCCCGATGCGGGGCTCGATCCCAGGACCCTGAGATCATGACCTGAGCCGAAGGCAGCGGCCTTAACCCACTGAGCCACCCAGGCGCCCCAGAAGCACATCTTTTAAGGGCTACGATGTTAATGATGACAGTCTGATGTACACAGGGTCACACAGAGGTCAATGACAAGGTCAAAATAAGAATTTAGTTCTGGAATTCTCTTGGCTGTTGATTGCCAAGTTATCAGAATGACCCAAGTCCTTTGCCTCAAACATCGTTTCTTTTAGGGTACCTAGAAGCTACTCCTGGGGTTGATTCTGGTCCGTGGGATTAAAAAAAAAAAATGCATATGCAGGGATATTTTGAGTTGGAGGAAAGGCAGCAAAGCCTCAAGATTCCTTAATATTAAAAAAAAAAAAGCAGATTTCCGAATATTTGCCATGTGGAACTGTGCATGGGATTCACTCACAAATTTTGAAGCCAAAAAGCTGTACAATTTACCAAGCCAGCTTTATCATGAGTGTGTGAAATGTAGAGCCCTGTATAAAAATCACCTTGACTTTAAGAATTCAGCTCAAGGAGACAGTTTTTACTTTCATGTATTCTTTAGCCTTTGTATTAAATTTATTACGATGCCATGTTAAGAAAATGGGTTTACATGGGAATTTGACTCTGTATTAGCAGCACTGATATGGAAAAAGCACATTGATCTATCAGGTCTTGTTTCGCTGGCCGTTCTTACTGGCTCTAAGGGACAAAAGTTCTGTCTTTTTTTCAGTTGTGCAGAACTCGAAAGCTAGAATCACGTACTCAGAACACATGTAGGTAATACAAGTCCTTCATTATTTACTTTCTGGCTCTGTCTAGAGGCTGCTCATGTCCTTTTGAAAAGTTTGAAGAGCCTGGTTGTCGGTTGTTCTTTGATAAAATAACTTCTCATTTAAATATTAATTTATGCAAAGGAAACAAAAATTCACACCTATCTAAGTATTAATGAAAACCTACAAGTTATCATTCCCTCTACAAATGACTTTGAATTTTTTTTTTTTTTTTAAGCTTCTGCCTCAAGTCTGGGAGTTGCCTAGAAAAAAAAAAAAACCCACAGGAAGGAGACTCAAATTTGAAATCCAAAATTACTTTCTTCATTTCTTAATTGTCTGTATTTGAACTCCCAAATACATTTGAACTCACTGCCCCAGAATTGCAGACAGAGGAGAGCATCTCAGAATAGGCATAGTTTTGTCAGCATAAATCATTCCCACACTGGTAAGTGGGCAGAGATGCAATCTTTTTTTTTTTTTTTTAATTGTGTGTGTGTGAGAGAGAGAGAGAGGCAGGCAGAGGGAGAAGCAGGCTTCCCAGTGAGAAAGGAGCCCAACACAGGACTTATCCTAGGACCCTGAGATCATGACCTGAGCCAAAGGCAGATGATTAACCCCTGAGCCATCCAGGTGTCCCTCCGACAAGGATTCTAGACATGGTGGTCAAAAAATTAAGAAATTAGGGGCTGAGCCTGGGTTGAGCCTGTGCCTTCAGCTCAGGTCATGATCCCAGCGTCCTAGGATCTAGTCCCGAGTCAGACTCTCTGCTCAGCAGGGAGCCTGCATCCTGCCCCCCTCCCCCGCCTGCCTTTCTGCCTACTTGTGATCTCTCTCTGTCAAATAAATAAATAAAATCTTTTTTAAAAAATTAAGAAATTGACAATGGAAAAAAATAAAGTTGTGCCAAGTTTATTGGAGTCAGTTACTCTATATTTGAAGCTTCTGTCTCCTTGAGCTTCTCCTCCTAGAGGAGTCCGACTCACTCCTGGGCTATGACACCCGGGACTGCTGAGTAAGTGGGGGTTAGGACTCTACATATGTAAATTGGTCAAATTTAAAACAGTTGCGGCTTCTCTGTAATAACTTTTCCCTGAAATAATGGAGAAAAAGGCAAAAGTGTGGTACTGTGGGAGAAAACATGCCCAGAAGGACATGTTGTCTGGGAATTTCTTTCTAAGGCAAGTATGATTCATGGAGGAGATACACGAAGGCCAGGCAGCCAAGGATTGGTTGGTAACTTGAGTCTCCACGTTTGAAGGGTATTAAGTTTAATTCCCCCAGCCTGGTGTATGTTTCAAGTATCACATAAATAAAATCCGCTCTTGAGATTGCTTAACTGGATTTTCCCAGAACTCTACTTTTTCCACTTCTTTTCCAACAAGCTTTGCCCAAGCCTTTAAAAGAATTTTTTTTTCTCTTTTCCCCTGCTTCTAAAGCACGTTGGCTTTGTTTAATAATCAGAAGACTCTTAGGAAGTCTCGCTGCTAGGCAAGATTTTACTTTATAAATTTACTTTCTCAGGGATGAAATTTTCCCTCTTCTGTTATTAATCTACAAAAGAAGAATGCCACATGTAATCAAAATTTTTCCAAATGGCATGAGTAAGGGAGTTTTTCTTGTGCCAATTGCGAAGTAGTTGGCAGATAAGCTCTAGAACGTGAGCTGCTCGGACTGACCTACAGAGGGAGTTGACAAACACAACATGAGAAAGAAAACTGATGATGGCCTAAAAGTCTAGTTCCAAAGTGGGGGTGTAGGGGGTAGGGGGGACAATCATGCTTACAGTGCAGTTTGCTCATGACGAGAAAAAGGATTTTGTTCCGCGGCTTCATGTTTCCATAAACGTTGTCTATTTTCTTTTCTCACCGTTGACACACACAGGCTAAAATCATCTGCTAAATGCCAACTTCACGGCATCTGAGATCAGGGGCAGGAATATATTCCAAGCTCCACAAGGCTAAGAACCGTGTCAGTCTCGTTTACCTGTGTACTGCACACCTGTCGGCACCTAGAAGGTGCTCAACCAGTAAGAACTGAACAAATTCGAGAGGAAAAGATGTAGAAATTCCATCTTGGGGACAAATGGTGTGTGAAAGTAGAACTGGTGTTTGTTCTTTGGTAAATGGTGTGATGAAAAATCCCTAAGAGATGGAATTCATGTATAAATGCTATCTTCTGTATATTGACATTTTTATAACTTGACTCAATGTATTCGTTCAGCAAATATTTATCGAGTGTCCATTCTTGCCAGGCATTTCTCTAAGTGCTTGAGACACAATACTCTACTGTATTATTCCATACTAGGCCAACTGGAAATAAAGTAATTAGTTGGGAGGAAAAAATAAAGCAGATTAAATAAAAGATAGAGAGCTGGGGGTGGTGAGAGAAGCTATTTTAAGTGGCATTGTCAGTGAAAGCCTCTCTGAGGTGAGAACTGAGGAGACCGGAAGGAAGCGTGGCAGTGAGAAAGACATTTGGAACACTCTTCCAGTCAGAAGGATGTGAGAACATCAGCCTTGAGGTGAAAAAGGTCTTGTAATTCTTGAGAAGCAGTAGCAAGAAGGCGACGTGACTGAGCATGGGAAGGCAAGGGTAGGAATACTAGAAATCCTCTACTTTGCTTAAGAAATCAAGCTAGACACGGATTGCATGGAGCACTGGGTGTGGTGCAAAAACAATGAATTCTGTTACGCTGAAAATAAATTTTAAAAATTAAAAAAAAAACCAACCAAACAAACAAAAAAAGAAATCAAGCTTGAAAGGTAACTAAAGTCCAAATTACATATGGCTCTGAAGGCTACTATTAAGATTTAGAAATTTTACTCTGAGTGTCTTAGGAAGCATCAGGGAGCTGAACAGAAGAGCGACACAATGGGACTGACTTGGCAAATGGCCGTCTAACTGCCGTGCAGAGCGCAGAGGTAGAGAATCAGGGTAGAGGCCAGGAGGCCAGCTGGGAGGTCGCCCACAGAGCCCCAGGGCCGTCGGTAGCATGGCTGAGGGAGGCCGTGGAGGTAGTGAGAAATGGATTACAATGAGAGTATATTGAAGAGAGTAAGAAATTTGGCCCAAATCACTGGGCAAATGGTGCCATTTCAAGAGACTGGAAAAGGCTGAGGAAAGAACAGGTTTGACAAGGAGGAAGCAGAAGTCAAGGATTTGGTTTTAGACATTAAATTTGAGATGCCTTTTAAAGATTATTTATTTATTTGACAGACAGAGATCACAAGGAGACCGAGAGGCAGGCAGAGAGAGAGGAGGAAGCAGGCTCCCGGCTGAGCAGAGCGCCCCATGTGGGACTCGATCCCAGGACCCTGAGATCATGACCTGAGCCGTAACCCACTGAGCCACCCAGGCGCCCTGAGATGCCTTTTAAATATCCACGTGGAGATACCAAGTCAGCAGTTGGTCATGTCGGTGTGCAGCTCAGAGAAGAAGTTGAAGCTGGGCATAAGGACTTGGAAATAAACCTCACGAACTCCAGAGGGGAAGTGCCTACTGTAACTCTGACCCTTTTTTCCACCTGCTCTACAGACTATGGCCTCAGGGCCCGTTACTCAGTTAAACATCCACCACATTCAGAACCCCTTGAAAGCAGGACACCACCAACGGCCACAGCTCAGGGGCAAGATACCACATGTGCTTCCTATCCTGGGAGACAGAGGAAGTAGGGTAAGTCCCCTTGTACTCTTTACGTCAGGCTGTCCACCCGTAAAAGGACAGGATCACACACTACTAGGTTCTCTCTGAAGAAGAGGGAGAAGATACCGCACACATGACAGTGAAGAGTTGCCCACACCTGGAAGAACCCCATGGCTGGAACCCAGGGCAGGGAGACTTGCCTGCGCTTAGGTGATCAGGTTCTAGAAAGCAGGCTCTGTGTTCTGATTATCGTCCTCTGTGGAACTTGGTACAATTTCAGTCAACCACCACTGACTTGCTGTCTCCTCTTGAAGCATGAACACTTGAGTCACTGAGAGCAAGCTGATGCAACTTGCCAGGTAATTCGCAAATGCTTTGTGAGATTAGGCCTCAAATCTGGCCCCTCTCCTATCAGCTCTCTGCCACTTTGAGAGAGATCTAGAAATATGTGACTCCCTTGGTCTTGAAGACACCGCACGGCCTTGAGGATAAAGTCTGAACTTAGCATGGCTCATAAAACTCCATAGGATCTGGTCCCTCCCAATCTGGCTTTGTCTATGGCTGCTTTTTCTTAATATACACCAGGCTCCAGGTGTTAATGCTTTCCCTAACCAGCTTTCAGGGAAATGTTCTTTTGTGGTGTGTCCCCTTAAAATGGCCCTCCCTGCCTTGTCTACCTAGGGAACTTCTACTGATTCCTCAAAGTCCCAGTCAAGATCTTCTCTGTAAAGACTTCCTAAGCCCATGCAAGCAAAAATGTCTCCTTCATTTGAAACAACACTGTACTTAATTTCTCCATTAGAATGCTAACACACCATATGGCAATTACTTACAGAAAGTACATCCCCTGTACTAGATTGTGGGCTCCTTTGAGAGAAGAGTGAGAGGCCATCATCTCTGTGTTCTCTATACCCGACACATGGTGAAGTGAGCAGCAGAAACTTAATACATCTTGGCTAAATGAAGTGAATAACAAAGACTGTCCTTGTAAGAATAAAGATGGCAGCTCACTGAGCCCCAGAAAAACATGGTGACCCAGCCAAAGGCAACAAGATACATGCTAAGGCTTGATGATTCTATGCCAGTCAGGAATGTGAATTAATATGAACCAATGTCAGGCTATTGGGAACATAATTTGTATCCCTCTCTTTTTAGGGGCCTTGTCCTAGATTCATATTTGAGTTCCCATGGGCTTTCTGAGGAGGCTGAACTCAGCCATGGAGATGCCACTTAGCCTTAGCCAATCCCATAGTGGTCTCTGTCCACAGGATTCCTGGAAGGTAGAGGGCACAGCTTCTTATGGGAGTTAGTACATCTGGATGTCTAGGATATGTCCAGAATGCATCTGAATGACCCCTGGGTCTGCAAATAACACACTGGGTATAGGCATGACACAGCCCTGCAGATCTTAAGTGATCTTAACGTGGTCAGGTTGCATCATATAACCCTGAGGGTCTAGAGGCCGTCAGATTGCATGGCAACATTTAGGGAATGTCCACGACCTTGAGACACATCATTTGCTGGAGTAATGCTCTTACCTGCTCCTTCAATTTTGGCTCCCGGAAGGGGAGCCACCGCATGTCACACATGGTAGTCACAGGGCCGGTAGGTCAGGGTAACGAGCATCCCACTCACGCCCGCAGTTTCTAGCCAAGATCTTGGCAATGACCCGGAACTCACCTGGATCAGCTGAGCTGCGCTTTCTGGGCTGCCGTACCGAAGGTCGTGTCCGTTGATGGCTAACACGCGATCGTTCTCCTCCAGCTGACCGTGTCGGTCTGCCACACCACCGTTCAACACGTTGAAGATGAACACCCCAGGCTCATCCACCCTGCGCACCAGTTTTATTCCAAGCTGCTCCTCGGGGCTGCTTTTGTTGAGAATCACCTGGAAACTGTCATTGCGGGGCCCGTAGGCGTCCAGCGCCTGTCCGCCGCTCCTGCTCTGGAACTTCTGCTCCCGCAGCACAGTGAGGCGCAGCACCTGGCACGGCTGCCGCAGGAGGCGCAGCGCGTAGTTGTGAGGTACGTTGCTGATGTCCATCCCGTTGACCTGGGTGGGGCGGGGGGTGGGGGGCGCCGGAAGCTAGAGCCGATCAGCCAGCTCCGCCCGCCACAACCCTTCCCAGAAGGTCCAAGCCCACAGCATCAGCAGCACCCTTCCTTCAACACTGCTCTGGTCTGTCACCTCCTCTGTCCCCATCTCCAGGTAACCCCACCTCCCGACAGGCCTTCTAGCCCCGCTTTCCTTTGGTTACCGGCACTGCCCGCGCAGCTCTCCCCGCAGATGGCGTCTCTCTTCAACCTGTCCCTGCATAGGCTCCCAGATTTATTTCCACAGTCCTAGCCCCCACTCCTGGTGCTTGCCAAAATCAGTGTTCAGCAGAAGGGGGGGTGGGGTGGGGGTGGGCGGGGAGTAGAAAAAAGGAAGAAAAGGTAGGAAAAGGCAAAAGAAGAAAATGTCCCATTTAAGTTCACATGATTGCATTAAACTGCTGTTGAGATTAAGATGAGCTGACAGCATCCTTCCAATAGTCCCCAGATGAGTTTTACTCCCCGGGTCATCCATCCCGCAATTTCCAGGGCCCAGTACAGCGTGCGCACACGTGCATGTGCGCGCGCGTGCACGTATGTGGTTTTTCAAGGCAATTGCTGCCTCTGACGTCTTTTGCCCATGGTCTCAACAAAGGGAAAAAAATTTTTTTGCATATTTTCAAACAAACTGGTGTGAATGAGTTTCTAGGCTCTCTGACTGCAAGGCTGGATCCCTTTAGCCTACTTAAAGGTCCCCAAGCTCAGCCCGCTCATTTGTGCCTCATTAATTATCGGAGGAGCTGATGCCGCAGGGGGCTTTCTGGTTTTCATTACCCAGCCGGGAGGCTTACAGACCCTAGTGACAGTCACTGCTTTGCAAGAAAGCGATTTCACAGCAACACCATACTCTGCGCAGGGTCGAAGGACAGGGGCTCCGTAGAGGAGAGACAATCTGCTTGGATTTCTATGGTTGGGTAGGATTTCTTGTACCTGTACTTGCAGCCAATTGCTAAATGCGGCTCAGGGTGAAATTTAAAGAGGTCTTCCTGCAGCCCACCATCCTGGGCTTCTGCCACCTGCCAAGGAAGGATGGAGGCTCTGGTGCACAGAGTAGCTGACCACCCTTGTCCACACCCAGGGGAGCTCACAGCCCCCGTTCTGTGCTGTCACTGATCCTTGTGTCTGGTTTCTCCCATTGCACCCAGGCCTGGAGAAGGCCAGGGTGTTTGCTAGACTGTCCTAGTAGCCCTTTGTCTGCAAGGGCCACTTGTAGGCCCAAACAATCAAAATGGCTTATTATGCAACCCTCCCGAGCAGGACAGCTCCTTCCCTCTGGAGGGGAAGCCACGCAGAGTGTCACTGAGGCCGCCGTGGATGCTCTCTGGAGCTCAACAGGCCCTGCCTTATACTCCACCTCGGAGGCCAATGGGAGTTTCAGGATGGTTAGGACAACTGCTTTAAATTCTTTCTCCTCTTATTCCAAAAAAAAAAAAGAAGAATTTCTTTGTCAGAGAAAGAGCACATGATGCGTCAGGAGCCGGCCCCTCAACCACTCAGAAGGAACGGGATGAAGCTCTCCTCTGGGCATTAGACAGAGAACGTAGGGCCAGGGAGGGATTTCTTGCCACGCTCGTCACATGTCTGACTTCTGTCTGATCAACAATTCTCCATTCTTCTTTTCTCTGCTCCTCAAAATTCTGCCCCAATGTCCTTCTTGGCACCCAAGCCTCAGAGGACAGAAATGCCCAAGGCGTGCTGTTCCACCAACCCGCCTGCCCCGTTATGTCCGTGGCTTGGTGGGAAGAACTTGGGATGACTTTTTGGTTTCTCTCACGGAGGGCCCTCAAGCCACTGGACGTTTACTCTGGAGGGGTGTGTGAATTGGGCTGACTAGGTAAAATACAGAATGTTCCATTAATCTGTTCTAAAAACAGCATAAGAAGATCTATGCTCCGGTTTTCTATTATTTTACGTTATTGTTACTTAAAGTAGGAGGAGGGGTAGAAAGAAGGAGAGAGGGAGAGAAGCAGGAGGAGGAGAGAGGAGGGCGGGCGGGAGCAAATGATACCGAGACAGAGATACTCTTCTACACAAAGAGGGAGAGACCGGAAGACCAAGACAGACAGAAAGGGGCAAAGACCTATCTCAATTAAATCACAAGTCTCTGACGAAGAGTCCTCCCACCGTAGTAACTATGGAAAGGGACCGCTTCACATTTATTTAGCATTTCCTCCATCCATCCACTGACTGGCTCTGAAGGCGTTTTTATTAAGCCCGTTTTCGTGGCCCCACAGCGACGGCGTCTACCTTCAGGATGATGTCCCCTGGCAGTAGCCGGCCGTCCCTGGCAATCACTCCGTCACGGTAAATGTGCTGGATGATGATGTGGACCAGCGGGGTTTCGCTGCCTCCCACAAGTCTAATGGAGAGGCTTTCGTTAGGATCCACTCGATTGATCTTGACGCTAGTAATTTCACCATCTGGAATCAGGTGATACAACCTTGGAAAGACTAAAATGGACAAAGACAGTGTTTATTTAAGACACCCGCCCAACGGACATTTCCAGCCATTCTTCTCCTTGCCAAGCTTTGACTTCAGCCAAACTGAACTATTCATCGTTCCGCATACATGTTTTCCATTTTCCTGCCTCTGTGCCAGCATCAGTTTCTCTGCCTGGAATGTTTTTCATTCTAGGCCTAGACCCAATTTTTCCTTCAAGACTTGCATGAAATGATCCCTTTCAATTACACTCTACCCTGATTCCTCTCTCTCCCTGCTCTGTCTAAATATCTCAATCCCCACCCCCACCCCCCCACTGCCAAAGCTTCCATTGCTCCCAGCACTGAGCCTTCTGTTATCATCCACGTTCACTTCTGGACTCTGAGATCTTTGAAGACATCATTTCTGACTGTCCTGTGGCTGTGTGCACAGACCACAAGTGTCAGGTCAGCCCAAGCCTCCTGAGGGTAGAGCAGTGAAGGAGAACGAAGGGTCGTTATGGAAGAGACTACAGTTTCAGCACCTACTTATCGAGAACAAAACCGAACAAACCTGCCCTTCTACCTTCTCAGGCCATTTTGAAGATTTCTCCCTGGAAGTCCCTGCTTTTTCAGGCTTAGGGAATTCCCAGGCCTCTCTCCCAGACACTGTTGTCAATAAAGGGACGTCACACAGCTTGGTGACCAAGGAGAGGTGGTGGCTTCCAGAAGCTTCTCCCGGATCTGGCCGCATTGCTAACTTTGGAGCTCACAGGAGATCCGGGGGTCTAGGTGGGTGTCTCAGACTTTACCTTTTAACTGGAGACTCTTCTTTGCACATGAACTCTTTCACGGGTCCCTTCCCCACCAGCCCCCACCCTACCCCTGTGCCCACATGCAGAAGAGCTTTCTCAGTTGTGCAGTTTGATAGCGACAGGGACTGTTGAGTGGCTTTCTGTTACATGCGAGGTGCTTTGAGCTTAGAGTAGGGAAGGGACAGGATTGGCTGGGTTGCAAAGTAAGACTGCTCTCAGGGCCACTCACAGCCTGGGACTCCAGGTGACCTGCCATCCTGTCACCTTCGCTGGGTTTCTCTCAAACCAGGGATTCACAAAAGTCCCACAGCGGACTTGCCCTAGTCACCTATAAGCCAGCAATGCCGGCTGGAGCCATCTTCTGCCTCCGTCTGAGTAGAAGTGTGCAGAAGGGACGCCAGGACAGGCCAGGCAAGCTACACCTAGTTGGGTGGGAACAGCAGCTCCCGCCCTCTCGCTTGCTTGAGTGTGGATGTGGAGGGCGGAGATGCTTTCGTCTCCTGTAGCTGCTGACAGCTGCCTTTGCCTTAAGATTCTCTCTTCATTAAGTCATCTGGGAAGAGGAAAACTGCAGGTCTGGCTCTGCCTAACGCGCTCTGTTTTCAAAACCCATGACCTTAGTCCATTTTCCCTAATGAACTATGAGTTCATTAAGAACGGCTCAACTCTCCAGGAACAATACAGAAAGAATTAAAATTACTTCAAAGTATTGCAGAACATGATAAACAAAGCAATTTAGCAGCCAGAGGAAGCCCGAGCCCTTGCAAATGTGGGTCCTTAACCTCCACTGGGATGTAATTTAACTTAAGCGATTGGCTTTGCTGTGAGGCTGTGGGCAGCTGCCTTAATCTGTCAGTTCCTGGTGAGAACAGCAGTTGGGTGATTGAGTTCAATTAATGTTTAAACTACTTTGATTGCATTAAGTAGGCCTTACCATAAGCATTTGTTGGAACAGGTCCCATGACTGGGAATGGTGACTTTAAAAAAAAAAACACTTTGAACAAAGAAAGATTTAGATATAATCAAAGCTGCTGGTTCTTGCCCCCCTCCCTCTGCCTGTCTACCCCCTCCCCCACCAACAGATTGACAATAACCATCCTCCCAAACCAAAGCTACTCAGGGCATTTGATTTGACAGTCTGAAAGGACACACCCAGTTGCATTGGTATGCAATGTTAACTAGAACCACACCAAAGAGACCGTAGTGACCTTGAAGAGTTAAATTTTGGGGGTGCTTTGGGGGCTCTGTCAGTTGGGCAGCCCACTTTTGGTTTGGGTTGTAGTTGTGATCTCACGGTTGTGGGATGGAGCCTTGAGGCAGGCTCTGTGCTCAGCAGGGAGTCTCCTTGGGATTCTCTTCCTTCCTCTCCCTCTTCCCCCAGTGCAACACACACACACACACACACACACACACACACACACAATCTCTCTCTCTCTCAGATAAATAAATAAATCTAAAAAACTTTTTTTTTTCAGCTGCCAAACTTGCACTGGTCTGGAATAAAACAGAGTTGTTCAATATTGTGTCCTCACCGAAGGACTAAGGATAAGATCTTATTTACTGAGTGTTTTTTATGTGCCAGGCATTGAGCTAGCCACATTTTTGGAGTTTAGTTCTTAAAAAAACCCTATGAAGTAGATTCTTATTATCCCTGCTTCTTAGAGGACAGAATGTTGGAGCTCAGAGAAGTTAAGTAACCTGGCCAAGGTCACACAGCCAATCAACAGTGGAGCCTCTTTATCCTTGTAAAGAGGATATCCATCCTTGTAAAAAGGATGGATAAACTATGCCATGGGAGTTCATGGGACCAACCAGAGGCTGCTGAAGTAATGAGACTTGGCCATTTTTGAAAGCTTCGTTGCCTCACAAATCCTGAAAAGACCATCATGACCAGCCTTGCCAGGTCTTAACACCTCATCCCATTCTGGAGTCACAGCTTCCTGGAGCATCTGGAGAAATCCATTCGCTCCCACTCTAAGCCACCTGCACACCTAACACAGCGGCCATCTTTCTGGAACATAGCATGGATCCTGCAGTAACACTCTGCAAAACCCTGAGTGAAGACTCCCAGATGCCGTCCAGGACCCTTCTAATCTAGCCTTAGCCTCATCTCCCATTACTTTCTAACAGAGTCAAGATCCCAGTGCCCCCCAGGTCCTAAGCCGCCCCACAGACACGGGTTACACTTCCTGCTGGGAAGTGATGCTCCTTTCCCTGGGGCTGCCACTGCCATTTATTTATAGCTCAGTCTTCATGGGATTTTATCCTCCTTTAGTCATGAATGAGCCTCTTGAAGCCAGGAACTGGATTTGATCATCTTTATATAAAATTATAAAGCCTAGGCCAGTAATTTCCACACAGTCATCTCTTACTAAAAAGGTTTCTGGAAGAAACAGGCAAATAAATATTATGCGGGCAAAAGCAAACTTTACATGGAGGAGAATTCAGGACCCTTTCATGAGAGGAAGGACTAGCAGAAAGGAAGTTGTAATCCCATGTTCACGGCACATTTAGGGAACAACTGTATCTACCAGATATGATGCTCCACCTTGAGGATACAGACTCACAAAAGAACCTCTGCTCTTACAGAGGCAGTGACAGTGAAAAGTGACACTTGCTATACTAAAGATGCAGGGGCTTCGAGAGCACAAAGGTAAGAGGACTGAGGGAGTCAGGGAGGGCTTCTAGGAGGAGGCCAAACCTATGTGGCTCCTGGAAGGAGGAATGAGAATGGTGGCTGAAGGGGTGTGGGAGTGAAAGCTGAACAACAGCCTGGAAGGGAGAGAGACAGAGAGACAGTATTCACAGGACTGTAATGAGCTCAGAGTGGTGAGGGCATGTAGTGTGTGTATGCGTGAGCAGGGAAGAGCAGTGACAAGTAAGCAAGGGGGATTTTCAAGGACTGCTCATGGAGTCTCTGAAGGCATGATAAAGACAGTGGTTTGGGATCTACCTCTCAAACCCCTAGGGGGGGAGGGCGCTTAACCCAGTGGTTACCAGAGTGGGCTCTGGAGCTGGAAAACCTGAGCTAAAGTCCTAGGTCTGTCATTTTCTAGCTGGATGACTTTGGCCAAGTTACTCTCTGGGTCCCCTTTCTTCAGCTATAAAATGAAAATCATCGTCATCCCTATCCCTTAGCATTGTGACATCTAAATGGCTTAGGACAAAAACTACCTGGAACACAAGAAAACTCCATTTTTTTTTAAAGCTATTGTTACTGCTCTGAAGTTCTAACATAAGATAAGAAGATGCAGATGTAGTGAAAAGAAGGGGTCTGTGTACCCCAATGTTCATAGCGGCAATGTCCACAGTTGCCAATTGTGGAAAGAGCTGAGATGCCCTTCAACAGATGAATGGATAAATATGTGGTCTATATACACAATGGAATATTACACAGCCATCAGAAAGGATGAATATCCAACTTTTGCATCAACATGGATGGGACTGGAAAAGATTATGCTGAGTGAAATAAGTCAAGCAGAGAAAGTCAATTATCATATGGTTTCACTTACTTGTGGAGCATAAGGAACAACATGGAGGACATTAGGAGAAGGAAAGGAGAAGTGGGGGGGGGGCTGGAGCAAGAGATGAAGCATGAGAGTCTGTGGACTCTGAGGGTTTTGGAGGGGAGGGGGATGGGGGATGGATGATCCTGGTGGTGGGTATTAAGGAGGGCATGGATTGCATGGAGCACTGATGTTATACAGAAACAATGAATCATGGAACACTACATGAAAAACTAACAATGTACTGTACTGGTGACTAACATAACAGAATTTTTAAAAAAAGGTATTTCCCAGCTGCATTTATAAACACATAAGATCTAAGATCCAACAGAGCCCAGGTTCTAGAGCCACATTACTGGAATTCAAAGTCAGGCAAGGTAATTTGGGGCAAAGCTAAGTAATCTCCCTGGGCCTCGATGTTCTTATCTGTAAAAGAGGGATAATAATAGTAGCCATACGTTCATTGTGAGCATTAAATAAGTTAATGCATGAGAAGCACACTCAGAACCATACATTATGCATAGTCGTATGAAGAAAGAAATATTTACATAGCATTTACTGCATGCCAGCCATGTTCTAAACACTTTTCACTTAATTATTATTATCTCTTACTGTGTTAAGCTAACACCTGAAAGTAAGGGCTCCAAAACCTATTTGCTCAACCTCTGTGGAAAGAGAACAATAATTTCTGCCTTTAGTTACTTGTGTAACGAGTAGGCTGATCAAGGTAAAAAATATTTTATGCCCTTGTGAAGAGAGGTGTCTTAGAAAGTGGATGGTGGTCTGGTTGTCATCGCTCCTGAGGTCGTCCTGGAAGCCCAGCTCATGTCCATACTCATGGGGAGGTCGCCTACCTTCAGGGGCAGTGGTGTCTTCAGAATCTTCTCTGCCCTGGTCAGCTTGGTTGGCAACAGCGCTCCCACTCTTAGTCCTTCGAAGAACACTCAAGGCTCGGTTTATTTTTTTAAAAGACCTGCTTCTGATAGTTGATCGCTCAAAGGGCCGTGCTGAGGACAAGAGAGAAGGAAGAGATAGTAGATGCACATTCACAGAAATCCTCTGTATGTGCATGTCTGGTCAGATAAATACAATAACACAGGAGTAGTGATTACTTCTTGGAGATAGGATGATGAGATTTGTTTCTCTGTTCTGTCTCCATTTTCTACAATGAAATATATATGGTTTAAAAACTTGCTTTTCTTTCTTGCTGGGCTGGACTGAAGGTAGCAGCACTTTTCTTGAGCAGCATGGATGGGAAGGTGCTGACACTATGGGGTGGTGAATCATCAGACCCAACTTGGCCCCATCCACCAAGTTCGATTACACATTTTTAATGATCTGAGGTACTTGTGGTTTCATTTCACTTTGTACAATTGGATATTGGATGGCTGCCAAAACTACCAGAATGATTTCCCCTTTAAAAAAAAAATTTCTAGAACTTTCTACAGTAAATATTCCACAGAGGGCAATCTCAAGGCAAGAAGCCCATTCCCAGACAACCACCCACTTGACTCACCCCTCATTCGGTTGCTCCGGCCAGAGTCCAGTGGGATGTCTGCTGGCTGACCATCCTCCATTGTGGACACATAGGCAGGGTTGTCTAAGCCAGGCTCATTGGTCACCAAGGAGACGGTGGCAGCTTCAGAGACTTCTGGGGAGAGCGCTGTTGATGTGAGGCTCACACAGCCGTCTGGGCAGCCATCTTGAGAGCGCCTCTTCTTATCTTTGGTCAGGCCATAGTGGGAAGCACCTTTACAGCTGTTAAAACAAACAAACAAACAAACAAACAAACAAAAAACAACAGTGGGAGGTCAGAAAAGGCTTTGGCTTTGCTCATTGTTCAGCCCAGCTTCTTCAAGTACTCATGCTTGCTGCACTGGGAACGGGATTGTTTGCTCCAAGTCCCGCCCTCCCCCTATTCCATGTAGGTGCTCAACATACACTCACTAACTAAATGTTTTAGTGATTCGGGGGAAACAATTAAAAAACAATGCTTTCTGCATTCTCTTAAAGCGCTCTCTCCACTGGCCTCTGGCATGCAAATTTATATAGTCCTCGTGGTGTCTATAAGATTAGAGCTTGAGACAGGCAGTTCTCAACTGTTTGGACTTGGTAACTCCCTCTTGTTGGTGTTTATTTTGACCACAAGAGCCCTTAGAAACACTCAGTCCTTTCTTTTGGGTTTGGTTCCCAAAGCACTGAACATAGATACAAAGCTCCTCCCAGATTCCATATTTAACTGTCCGTGGAGACAGAACCGCCATGACCACAAAGGCACAGGGGCTACTTAGTGTCGGCATTCTCTAGAGGCAAGCTTGCTGGCTTCCATGCTTCACCTCTGGGCTGCCGGCTGGAACCAGGGGCCAGGGACTCCTGTGCACTGAAGTCCCATTCATTGTCATGTCTTCTAACATTGGGAAAGTAAAACTACATTCATGGTCTATAAAAAGAAAACCATAATTTTTAAATAACCATTCACTCTCCATGTTGAGGAGCAGATCCAAGGGCCAAGAGGCCAAGGTATAAGCTGATCTAGGTCCATATTTTGCTGTGACTGTCTATGTGTCACTGAGAGAGTCATTTCAGCTCTTAGGTAGGGTTTTGGTCAGAAGGTGGTGAAGAGTTGATGATCTCGTACTGCAGCAAGCAGCTGTGGATGGCCCCAGCAGCACCCACAGTTGTTGTGAAGGCAGAAATCATGGGGGTGAGCCCCTTTAACAAACGGCCATTTGCTTATAATGGATAATAATTATTTTTATCAATTCATTATAGAAAATCTTATGTGGTTCAGCTATTTTAAATAACCCTCTGAACGTCTATTTGGAGAGATGCTTCACATTCTTGAAAGTAAAAGGAATCCAACAGCCATCCACAGTTGATATGCACCCAATTTACATGGTCTGTAGAAACCCAGAGCTAGTGGGCAGGATGGTTTATTGTCTGGATCAGATTCCTCACTCTGATTGGCCTGTGTAGTCTGGGACTAATTTTGTTAACCTGGCTAAACTTTCTAACCTACACATACAATTGGGCCTGCTGTGAGTTCAGGTGGATATTAAGTCAGGATTTTTAGTACCCTGCCAGAGATACAGTAAGTCAACAGGAGACTGTAGATACTTCTATTTCTGGGATGCTGGTTTGTTCACACTCTTAACATCTCTGAGATGAGAATGCACGGGTGGTGGAGGGAGTCAGGCAGCTTCTCTGTCAAGCTGCCATCATGATGCAGATGGCATTATCTGGGCAGGACAAACACAGTCACTGGGGCCATCTTGTAACTTCCATTGAGTTGTGTCCATTCTTGATACTATGCCATGGAATTTCATTGCCGTTCAATGTCTTAGAAAAAGGTTTACATTATGATTCAGCACTGGAGTGAAAAGTTACTGCATATATTAAAAGCCTCAAAAACAGAGGAGGGGGATGTAAGTTTGAGGTTGATGAAGCGAATATTCATTGTTAGGAGGAGGACAGCAATTCCATATTTTCTTGCAAAGAGACGAGCAAATGCTTTATTTGCTTAGAAAGGAAGATGCCCCCAAGGAGATAAAAAGCAGTGTTATATTTCATTACTGAGATCATTGGACTGGACTGGACTATTTCATGCCAAACAATACAACTAGAGGGCAGGAGAGGTCACCAAATTTGTCTGAATGGATTTCAAATCCGTAGGAGTCTGATGCGACCAGTCCACACACTTCAGGGAAATCTTTAAAGGTGTTTTGGAATAATGTAACCAGTGGCAATATTTAAAATGGTTGGCACATAAAATATGTGTTGTATGATCAATGGCATCTTAGATTTGATGAGATGTGGTTTTAATATTAGTAGAAAAGGACTTTGATTATACAACCCAATACCCTTAGCTTATAGAAGATGAAAACTGGCCTCCCGTTGTTAATGCTAGTCTTTCCCTCACTGAAAGAATTCAAGCTGCTGGCTTGAATTGGTAAGGGTTTACTGTTCTGATTAGCTACTTTGGCTTGAAATTGTTCTGCTTAAAAATAGCAAAGTGGTTGATATGGGAAACTAAAAAATTGGAAGAACCGCTGTGTGATGGAAAAAATAAAAGCCAGCATGCGTTTGAACAGCTCCAAAGTCATAAATACATGAGTGGAACACTTCCACACAAGCCAGCAATATTTGGTTAGCAACGCATGGGAAGGAAGTTCCTGGACTATTTAGTTGGACTGGAAACAGGCTTTCTTTTCTTGGGGAAGCAATGCCCTTGACCATGTGCCCTGCCAGAGCAGGAAATGAATTTTCCAGTTGGACAAATGGCTGGTAAGGGCACAAGCCATAGCTTCCTGGGAGGATATAGCATATCTCGGTGGAACAAAGGGACATCTTATTTGCTGCCGTATCTATGTGGAGGATTAAGGTATTTAAAATACCAGACTCTGAAGACCATGCCATTAAGAAACCATTGTTGTTCCAAGTTCTTGGGGTTCCAGAGTCACTTTTTTTGTTGTTGTTTGTTTTTTGTGTTTTTTTTTTTTGTTTTTTGTCTAGGAAAGGAAAAACCTTATAAAGTGGTTAAGTAACCTTCCCTTTGGCCTTTTATCATACCTATCCTTACAACGGCCAGGGGGTTGTAAGGATAGAATAGTACGCCTTATATAAAACAATGTTCTGCTAAAGCAAACATTCAGAATCGTACGCCTTATATAAAACAATGTTCTGCTAAAGCAACTCATAATTGTGTGATGTTGCCTGCTCCAGTTTCTTGGCTTAGCTTGAATCCAAGGCACGGAATGATCTATGAAGGTAGCAGCTTGTACTCACTAATTATCTCTTTTGTGGTGACTAATACTGAGGCCTCTTGATTTATAAGCACAAAAGAGGGGAGGAGTGGGGAAGAGCTGATTAGCATTGGCCAGTACAGGAACATACAGTGAACCCTGGGCTGTGTTCAAAGCAAGCAGGATTTATTCTCCCTTTTAGTTATCCCTAGCACTAAGTACTCTCAGGTGGTGATGGCCATGAACTTGAATGACGAACACAAGGAACATAAAAAACCCATTTTTCAACCAAACTATGCACTTTGGTATACCATCTGTTCAACAAAGCAACTCTGAAAATGAATTTTTTTTTTTTTTTGTAATAATAGTGTTGGGATCCTGAGCTCCTCTATCAAGGTTAGCAGAAACAAATCAGTCTTAATATAGAAGTGGACAAGGGATGTGCCATGGCATTTTTGTCCTCTTTTTTTTTTTTTTTTTTGTAAGGGAATGGGGAGCAAGAAGAGAAAATGAACCCCTTTCTTGCAAAAATTCCTGAGTCAATGAGTTTGCTACTAACAGAGTTGAGCTGAAGCATGATAGACCCCAACATAATTCACAGAGGCTCTGATGAGGTGTCTGGCTGAATTCAGCCAACCAGGAAGCATGAGCTGTTTTGCAGTGGAGGGCTCCCTTTTGACAGTGACCTTAACCACTTCCGATAGAAGAGTATACATTGTCTGTAAGAAAGAGCCTCAATACCTCATCATAATAGTCTGGCTAACCACACAACCTCCCTTTGATCTAACTTCCCTCACATTCTTTCTCTCTTTGTTCACTTCTGAACTAGGTAAACATCAAGTCTGTCCTTCATACTGAGTTCATTATTTGCCTCGTCTGATCCTACTTTAAACCAAGTCTTAGAAGCTCATATGCTAGTGAAGTGAGGAAGCGAGGAGGAGGAGGCCAGGTGGGGACCATGGTGAGGTGAGCTGCTCCATTTCAAGGCCCAGCAGCCGCTACAGGCCTTCACTGGTCCTTGTCTCCAGAAGACCAGTCCAAGGGCAATTAGGTAAGAAAAAGAAATCAAATGCATCCAGACTGGACAGGAAGAAGTACACCTGTCACTATTTGCAAATGACACGATATTACAGAAAGCCCTAAAGATCCCACCAAAAGACTATTAGAACTAATCAATGAATTCAGTAAGGTTGCAGGATATAAAATCAATATACAAAGATCTGTTGTGTTTCTATATACTAACAATCTCTGATAATTAAGAAAGCGATTCCACTTATAATTGCATCAAAAGAAATAAAATACCTCAGAATAAATTTAACCAAAGAGGTGAAAGATCTGTACACTGAAAACTGGAAGACATTGACAAAAGAAATTAGAGATGGTACAAATAAATGGAAAGATATCCTGTGCTCATGGATTAGAAGAACTGGTATTATTGAAGAGTCCATAGTGCCTACAGCAATTCAGATTCAAGGCAATCCCTATCAAACTTCCAATGTTATTTTTCACAGAAATAGAATAACCTAAAATTTGTATGAAACCATAAGAGACTTCCAATAGCCAAAGTGATCTTGAGAAAGAACCAAGCTATAGGCATTGTCTGATTTCAAACTATTTTACAAAGCCATAGAAATCAAAACATTATAGTCTTGGCATAAAAACAGGCATATGGATTTATGGAACAGAATAGAGTCCAGAAATAAACCCATACATATATGATCAATCAATTTATGACAAAAGTGGCAAGAATATGCAATAGGACAAGGGCAGTCTTCAATAAATGGTGCTTCAATAAATGGTGCAATAAACCGGACATCCACATGCAAAAGAATGAACTTCGAGCACTGTTTCCCACAATATCCAAAAATTAGCTGAAAATGGATTAAAGACCTGCAACCCTACAACTCCTAGAAGAAAATACAAGCAGTAAGCTCCTTGCCATCAATGTTGGTGATCACTTTTTGGACCTGATACTGAAAGCAAAGACAACAAAGGCAAAAATCAACACGTGGGGGTCCCATGAAACCAACAAGCTTCTGTCCAGCACAGGAAACCATCACTGAAATGAAAAGGCAGACTACAAAGCGGAAGAAAATATTTACAAATCATATATCTGATAAAGGGTTCATATCCAAAATACACAAAGAATTCATATAATAGCAGAAACAATCAGATTGAAAATGGGCATATATGGATAACCAACAGGTCCATGAAACTATGCTCAACATCTCTAACTGTCAGGGAAGTGCAAATGAAAACCACAGTGAGATATCCTTGAGATATCACCAGTTAGAATGGCTGTTACTGAAGACAGTATTGGTGAAGATATGGAAAAAATGGAACCCCTGTGTGCTGCTCGTGGGAACATAAATTAATGCAGCCACTCTGGGAAACAGTATGGAGGTTCCTCAAAAAAATCTAAAAACAGAAATACCATGTGACCCCGCAGTTCATGTCTAGGTCTTTATCTGAACAAAACAAAAACACCAATTCCAAAAAACATCTGCACCCCATGTTTACTGGCCCATTATTTACACAAGCTAAGTAATGGAAGCAATTTAAGTGTCCATCAATAAAGGAATGGATAAAGAAAATGTGCTATCTATAAGATAAAATATTATTGAGCCATAAAAAAGAAGGAAATCTTGCCATTTGTGACAACGTGGGTGGACCTTGAGAGCATTGGGCTAAGTCAGAAAAAGACGAATTCCATCTGATCTCATTATGTGTGGAATCCAAAATCATAGTAGCAAAAACAAGACAAAAAGTCCCAGGCTGATAGGAACACATTGGGGGTTGCCAGAGAGAATATGGGGGTAGATACAATGGGTAAAGGAGATCAAAAAGTTACAAACATCAGTTATAAAATTAAAAAGTCATAGGGATATAATAATGTATAGCATGGTGACTATAGCTAATAATACTGTATTGCATAGTTGAACATTGGTAGGATGGGGGAGGAAGACAAACCATAAGGGACTTTTTTTTTTTTTAAAGATTTTATTTATTTATTTGACAGAGAGAAATCACAAGCAGGCAGAGAGGCAGGCAGAGAGAGAGAGAGAGGAGGAAGCAGGCTCCCTGCTGAGCAGAGAGCCCGATGCGGGACTCGATCCCAGGACCCTGAGATCATGACCTGAGCCGAAGGCAGTGGCTTAACCACTGAGCCACCCAGGCACCCCATAAGGGACTCTTAATTTCAGGAAACAAACTGAGGGTTGCTGGAGAGGAGGAGCGTGGGAGGGATGGGGTGGCTGGGGGATGGACACTGGGGAGGGTGTGTGGTATGGTGAGTGCTGTGAATTGTGTAAGACTGATGAATCACAGACCTATACTCCTGAAGCAAACAATACATTATATATTTTAAAATTTTTTTTAAAAATAAAGGGGGAAAAACCCAAGACTTTAAAAAAAGAAAAAAAAAAGTTGGTAGGAAAGTAAACCTTAAAATTTCTCCCCAATATAAAAATTTGTAACTATGCAATCGATGATGTTAACTAGACTTCCTGTGCTGATCATTTTACAATATCAAATCATTATGTTGTGTACCTGAAACTAATCGTTGATATAGTTATATGTCAGATAAACCTCAAGAAAAAAAAAACACACTAGTGTCACTGGAATGAAAACTTTATAAGCTGAAATCTAGTTTCTAATATGCAGCCTCTTGATTTTTAAAAGTTAACAACAGATTCAACATTTTAAAACCCATGGCATGGGCCAAAAAAACACATCTGTGAGCCCGATCTATCTCAAGGGATAACAATTTCTACCTGTGGGAATTAAAACAAACAAACCAACCTTGCCAATGTGAGTAGGTCTGACCCATTTCTCTCTTCTCAGTCCCCTTTGAGGCAATGGTACCTCCTTTTACTCTTTCCCCAATCTCCTTCTGTCCCCATTTGAGTGAGGGTGTGTGCATTAATGCATGGGGAGATGGCTCCAAAAGGGGGTTCTCTTTTATGATCTACCCCAGCCCTATCTTTTTATAAGTACAAAAATAATATAATAAAGTTCAATATTCATTAAAATACTTGGTTTTTCATTTAATACAGACTTAAGGAATGTTTCCTGAGAAAGACTACACAGTAAAGTGGGAAAAGGACAGGCTTTCAAGTCTAAAACATCTGGGTAGGAATCCTAAATCCTAAATCCTAAATTTTCAACTTGAGAATATCTATAAAACATCCACAGCTAACCGCATCTTTAATGTTGAAAGGTGCATGCTTTTTCACTGAAGTCAGGAACAAGACAAAGATATCCTTTCTCACTGTTCCTTTTCAGTATTGCACTAGAGGTTCTTACCAGGGCACTATGGCAAGAAAAAGTAGTAAACAGAATATGACTGGAAAGGGAGAACTAACTCTTTCTATTCACAGAAAACATGTCTATGACCTATTTGAATGTCAATTTCCATTTGTTCTTTGCAAGTAGTCAGACATGCAATTGATTTTTTTTTAAGTTAACCTTGTGTCCTGCAACCTTGTTAAATGTACTCATAAGTTCTACTCGCATTTTAATATTTTATTTGGGATTTTCTACCCAGCCCTATTTCTGATCAAAGAAGTCAGAGCAGGAGCCTGAATTCTCAGCTGTTTGTCTTTCACTGCTAAGAGAGCTAATTACTTGCCCTAAGCTATTACATAATGAGAAAGGGAGCCATTCAACCCTAATGGATGTATTTGCTCTTTCAGGCAAAGAGAATCAAGATCAGGGGTTCTGGAGGGGGGTGAGTTTCTTTGCCAATGGCTGGCTGTTAGGCTTCAGCTACTCCACTGAACAGAAAGAATCACTCAAACTTCGCTCAGGGACCTTGAGGCCAGGCTAGGGGACTGCTGCAAGAGACAAGGTCCCCATGAGATAGCAACAGGCTCTCATTTGTGTCCTTGGATGAGGCAACAGGGGGACAGGCCATTGAGATTCTCAGGAACCTATAGTGCTTCAGGCTCCGAGAGAGCTTTATCAAGGAGCTGGTGAACCCACAGACTGAGACTGGTTCTCAGACGTGTGTGTCCCCATCCCATCCATCCTAACCTCGCAACACAATTTACTCAAAAATTTTCTGTAGAAATATTGGGAAATATAAGTATCTGTTTACCAGATACTCCCAATTCCTCCAACTGACATTCCAGACTTTGCCCTATCTGTATGGATCGTGGGCTCCACACAGGGTCTGGCAACCCAGAAGGGGGTTGGAAAGAACACCTCTATTACCTATTGACCTACCATGTACTGTGTTATGCTCTGCATATGTGGTCTTCTTGAACCATCCCAATTGTCCTGAAATAGTCACAACGTCACCTTCACTTCACGGATGAGGATGTGGGGAAAGAAAGCCTTGTCTGTGTTCACAGAGTAGAGCTGGGATTGGAATCCAGGCTGTGGGGGTCCGTGCTTTCTTCCCTCCCATGGCCTGGCCTCCCGCCCGGAACTTTCCTGCACTGCAGGCTCATAGATCAACCTGCTTCCTTCATATCTTCACTTCCACATTTCATAGGCACCTTGAACTTAACATATGCAAACACCCTAAGCTTCCCTGCCAAGCCAGCTCTTCCCACATCTTCCTAGCTTTATTGAACAGCCCCTTGCATCCTTCCTGTTGTTCAGGCCAGAAACCTCAGAGTCCTCCCCAATTCCTTTCTTTCTCTCACCACTCCAAATACAACCAAGAAGATATATCCAGACTCCAACTACTTCTCATCACTTCCACGGCCACCATCCTGGTCCGGGCGACCATCATCAATGCCTGGATTATCACAATAGCTTCCAAAGAGGTTTCCCTGCTTTTACACTTGTCTCCCTTCCCCATCCTTTCTCCATAGAGCTTACGGTACTCACAGTGGCTCACTAGGTCCTGTGTCCTTGGTCCCATTACTTCTGCCTTCATCCCCACCCCTCACTCATGTACCTCCTGCTGGTTCTCACAGGGCCCAGCATATCCCTGCTTTGGGGGGCTTTGCAGTCTGCTGTTGCCCCGTCTAGAACACTCATTCCGGGTTTCCATGGGGTCTGCTCCCTCATCTTCAGGTCTGTGATTAAAATCCACCTTCCCTGACCACCTTACTCAAAGTAACTTTTTGTCCCCCTGGCATATCTTATCCCCACTCCCTCTGTTCTGCTTATTTTTTCTCTACAGCATGCAAGCTCCAAAGGGAGGCTGGGAAGAGTCTGGTTTCATACTTTAGCCAATAGACCAAACTGGGAAATGTGATCATTCTAGGAGCATGATGACTTCCTCGTTGGGGCTCATATTGGTGCTGCGGGAAGTCACCTTGCAGATTCCCACATCACTCCTGCCTACCTTCAAGGCACATTAGTTCTGCCCCAGCCAATCAGTTAACTCTGGGCAAGTCTTGCTCCAGGGTCTATAAAGGGACAATGTCTTACTTACCCCGTGCCTCTTAGAGGGTGTGAACAGCATGTACCTTTGCTAGGGGAGGCATTCAGTCAACATTTGTTGAGTTGAACTAAGACAGTCACCCTTCTGGTGTTCACTTTATTGAAATTACCAAACACAGAATGGACAGATTCAACCCCATGGTCACGACAACGTAATTATCATGATTGTGATAGGATGCCAGTCTCCTTTCTTACCCTCAGCAAGCTCATGATGTTTCTTTTAATTTCCCTCACTCCAACTCTATAGGAGAAAAATGAGATAGAAGAGGGAAGACCTTTTTCTGATTCCTTCTCCCCTTTGCACATACTTTCCTAGTAACTCATTTTTTAAATCCCTCCTCAATACCCAACAGGATTTTATTTGATCTGGGTTCCAAAACTAGTATACACATGGTAAAACTAAGTAATAGTTACCATACATCTTCTTTTGATGGATTATGTTGGTAGAGCAGGGCAAGTAACCTTAAAATACTTGGTTTTTCATTTAATACAGACTTATGGAATGCTTCCTGAGAAAGACTACACAGTAAAGTGGGAAAAGCACAGGCTTTCAAGTCTAAAACATCTGGGTAGGAATCCTAAGTCTGCCACCTTCCTGCTCTGTGACTTTGAACAAATTCCTTAATCCCTGAGGAATTATATCGGAATTTATATCGGGAAATGAGCCTCATTTCCCGATATAAAATGGGCACAAGAATGTTTACCCAAAGGTTTAAAAATTCATGCAAAGTGCTTAACAGCACCTGGAATATAGGAGTGATGAGCAGTAATTAGCGTAGTGGTTGTATAACAGGCATGATGTTAGACACTATGGAGGCAAAGAAAGAAACCACCCTAAGCAGTGAATGCACTCAAGGAGATGAACATGAAAACAAAGAACCACCAGGCCACATTATCTGAAAGAGGAGACACGAGCCAAGTGTTGAGAGATCAGAGGAAGGGGCCGCTCGCTCTGCTTGGGGGTAACCAGAGGAGGCCTCCCAGAGGACAGGACATTGGAGCTGAGTCTAGAAAAATGAAGGACATTGGTCTGGCAGTCTAGATATGAATGTTAGATTTGATGATCCCAGGGATTCAAGTCCATGGCAGGTACCAGCATTATTGGGCTCAGTCCTGATAATGGAATTGGGATGGACTTGTCCCAAGTGACATTGATGCGGTGGGGAAAAAAAAAAGAAAAAGCCCTGAAGTAAGACCAAAGAGGACAGATGCTGGGATAAACCCAAGACACCTGACTACCAGTGGCTAATCCACTTCTGAGGTTCAGCAGGATTGAGCCATGCCCGTGGGGGCAGGAGATAATTGGGCACTGAGAAATCAGATGCTGACACTGGAGAGAACAGGAGGGAGCCGGAGGGATGCAGTGGAGAGTGGAAGGTTCAAGTTCCCCTCAGAGACTCTGATTGTCCATCTAAAATGGACCTCCTCTCTCACGGGCTCCTGATTTCCCTTCCTGGCCCTTCACGTCTTTGGAAATTAATTTGTATGTTTACTTGCTTCCCTTGCAAATACGTGTCTCCCCCCCAAAAGAAC
>NC_139023.1:25200158-25322899 GCF_964662115.1 Mustela nivalis | reverse complement strand
GGTAGAGAGGCAGGCAGAGAGAGAGAGAGAGGAGGAAGCAGGCTCCCTGCTGAGCAGAGAGCCCGATGCGGGACTCGATCCCAGGACCCTGAGATCATGACCCGAGCCGAAGGCAGCGGCTTAACCCACTGAGCCACCCAGGTGCCCTCACGGTGACATTCTTAACGCTGTGCTGACAGCACTCATGCACGTGAGTACATCGGCAGCCTGAGAGATTTGGGAAACACTTCTTTCTCTTATTCCTTTTACTAAATGCTTTCTGTTTATACTTTTAATCGTGCTGTCTTCTTCTGATGGATTTTATTGAGGTATAATTGATATATGACATTGTTAGTTTCAGGTAGACAGTGTGATCTGATATTTGTATATATTACAAAATGATCAAAATAAGTCTACTTAACGCCCGTCACCTACACACAGTGATGTTTTCCTTGTATGAGAACTTTTAAGAGTTACTCTGAGCAACTTGCAAATATGACATACAGTGTTATTAACTGTAGTACCATGCTGTGCGTTCATCTCCATGGTTTATTATATAATTGGACATGTGTACCTTTTTATGCCCTTCACCCATTTCACACACTCATCCCCCTCCTGACAACCATCAGTCTGTTTTCTGTATCTAGGAACTCTCTCTCTCTCTTTTTTTTAAAGATTTATTTATTTATTTGACAGACAGAGATCACAAATAGGCAGAGAGGCAGGCAGAGAGAGAAGAGAAAGCAGGCTTTCTGCTGAGCAGAGATCCTGATGTGGGGCTCCATCCCAGGACCCTGGGATCATGACCTGAGCTGAAGGCAGAGGCTTTAACCCACGGAGCCACCCAAGCGCCCTAAGGAACTCTTTTTTTCCTTTTTTTAAATACTCCACATTTAAATGAGATCATATGGTATTTGTCTTTAACTGACTTCACTTAGCATAATGCCCTGTGCTGTGTTTTTCCTTGCTCCTTTTATTAGATGCTTTATGTTTATACTTTTAATTGTGCTGGCCCAGATGTGTTTTATTTGTTGCAGGCTGCCTGGATTCTTTTTTCGAAGAAGGCAGGCTATATATTTTAAATACATGATGACTAGTATTTCATGATCCTTTTAATGCACAGCACTAGAAATTCTTGTGTTTAAGATAAAAATAAATTCATCAATCATCATCTTCCCCAAACAGTCCCATTTGAGCTCCCTGAGCCCACCCTCGAGCAGGACCCACCCTTGCGAATTAATCCTGATCATGTTACTTGGATAAGACTCAAGTGACAGCAACACCACTCCTATTAAGAGGATTCATTCCTCTGACTCTCAGGCAGCCTGGTCGCAGCACAGGATCTCCTTAGGGAACTTCCTGAGTTCAGATCGGGTAGTTTCTAGAATTCACTCACTATACCTGCCTCTTCTCCAGTAATCTCTCCGGTGGAAGAATGTTAGGTGAAGTCATTCCTCCTTGTCCGGATTGCCTTTTCTCCTCCTCTAAGTTAAAACCCCTGTTCCCTGGGATCGAATTACATGGTCGCTCACGAAGCTACTCGAAACCATACGTGAAAACAGTCATTAGCACTTTTGTGTAGTCACAAGTGAAGTAAACATCAGTTAATAAGTAAGAGAGGTCGTCAGTTGGTCAAGCCCACCCTCTGGGAATTCGTTTAGACCCGGACTATGTACTTGAGCCTGAAAGGCTCTCCCCCTGGGGAGCCGATGGACTTCTTACATCACCACCGACCACATACTCCTTCCTCTCATTAGTCCCTTTCTTCTGCCTCCAAACCACCGGGGAAAATGTCCCCAGCAATTCCAACCACCCCTGCCTCACTTGTTAATGAGTACCAGAAAGGGCAAATTAAAAACACACTGGAAAGCAACAGGGGAACCGCAGGCCAAGCTTTGGGCAGCTGGAACGCCAGCCTCTTGACTCAGGCACGGTGAAGTGGGGAGACATGCAGGGTGATCTTAAGGTAGAATCGGCTCAGGAAAAAGATGGGTCTGATGGACAACCTAAGCAAGCACACTTGACTCGGTTTACCCAAGATCTCTTCCTATGGTGATGTATGGGACAGATCACCCACTGCTGTGCACACAAACAGAAAGACTTGGCCAGACTCTGCGGGACGTCACTATTTTGTGGGAGGCAAGGTAGAAGTAGATATTCTTTAACCTCATGTGAATGGCTGTCCTTTTCTATGTTTTTCTATTTGTGTACAGAGTTAGGTCTTAAAATAATCTGTGGCTACATCCTTTTATCGTTCAAACCTCAACTTGTGAGTTAATAACATAATTACAACCAACACGGATAGTATACTTAACTACACACCAGGTGCTATTCTGCATGCTTTACACAGCTTAACCCATTCAGTCCTCATGGCCATTCAGTGAGGAAGATCCCTATCACCACTGGTTAGTGAGAAATTAAGGCACAGAGAGGTTAACTTTCCAAAAGTCACACAGCTGATAAGTAGAGGCATGGAGATTTGAACTCATGACTTTTAACGGAGGGATGCACCTTTGCACCATAAGATACCATACACCCTGGTCGCTGAGGATTTGGAGCTGATTGCAATGTAGGAGGCAGGGGAGGGGGAAGCAAAGAACCTTAGAAGCAGGTTATTTATAACCTTATATATTTTTAAGATTTGTTTATTTTAGAGAGAGGAGAGAGTGTGGGCATTGGGGAGAAGACAGAGGCAGAGGGAGAGAGAGAATCTCAAGCGGACTCTCCGCTGACCGTGGAGCCTGACGCAGGACTCGATCCTATGACCCTGAGCTCATGACCTGAGCTAAAATCAAGAGCTGGATGCTTAACCAACTGAGCCACCCAGGAAACCCATAAAGCCTCATATGCTTTTCTACAGATATGGTCCACTATCCGCTACTGAGCAGTGCCAGTAGCACTGAGGAATGCCAATAGCAGGATCTGCCTAGTGGGGCCGTTGGCATAGTTAGGCTTGCAGCTGACAGACATGAGCAGTGATCTTTCTGTTGTCCATACCTTCACTTTTGCCACATCATTAGGGCCGTGTCTGTAGAGCATGTTGTTGGGTCGGTGGTGGGGAGAGGCAGATACCATGTACCCCAAATGCCTTTAAACTTAATGTCTCCCTGCCGTTCTTCCTTTCTGCCATACCCTAGTTATCTCCAAGAATAGGTGTGCCCCCAAGCATCCTAAGAGGCAGAGGCTTAAAATGATCCTTTCAGGGTGTATGGGCATCATCTTCTAGAGGGGGCCCCTTAGTCGGGGCATTCATATTCAAATATATAGTATAAATATATAGCATTTGGGTGGAAAACGGGATTTTCAGTTTCCTCCTCTTAACTACTGTCTCGGTTTGTTAGTTGCTCAACAACCACTGGGAAGCAGATGATTCTCCTTCTGATGTACAGTTAGAAGGCCAGTAGTAGCCTCATGCTACATCATGCTGTGTCCTTCACCCCACTTGTCACATGGCATTCTGTCGTCCTGGTCACAAGAGGAACAAGGCTGAGTACCATATAATAACATTTTGAGAGAGATCATTCACGCAAACTGCCGTATATCATCATAATTATTCTAGCGTATTATTAGTTGTTAATATCTTATTGTGCCTAATTTATAAATTAAACTGTATCATGGGTATGTATGTACCAATAATAGAGGGTTTGGTACTATCTGAAGTTTCAGGCATCTCCTCCAGGTCTTAGGATGGATCCTTGGGATGGATAAGGGGATTCTATTCGATCAGGGTGAGAAAAGACTCAGACCCAGCGGTCCCACACTGGCTGGGGATACATGGTCTGTCCTGTTGACAGCAAGTCATAACAGTAACCACCTGAGCTGTCCTTTGTTCTTTGCTCGGCCTTTGTCACCAGCCATGGTGTTACACTGTGTCGGACCAAATATTGCCCCAGCACATTCCAATATTCCCACTTTACAAATGGGGACACACGAGGTTGAGAGAAGTTAAGTAATGTATCTAAGATGACAGAGCCGTAAGCAAAAGAGCTGAGAGTCAAACATACTTCCTCAATCTGGGATGCCATTGTCAATTAAAACCACATCACTGGCAAGTTATCTTATAATACACACACACATGGTCCTTAACATGGGTCAGGCATGTCTAAGCACTTTACCCTCTTTCATTGAATCCTCCCACTAACATAATGAGGTAGATAATATTATCGCTGTTGTGCAGATGGGGAAACTTAATACAAAAGGTCATACGCCCAGGGTTACACAGTTGACATCCAAGGTAACCAAACATCCCAGTTTGCCTAGGACTGACTGGGGTCCTGGAAGGAAGGATTTCCAGGTTTTTTTTTAAAGATTTATCTGAGAGTGAGAGAATGAGGATCAGGAGAGCAAGGGGAGTTGCTGAGGGAGAGGCACAAGCAGGCTCCTTGCTGAATACAGAGCCCACTGCAGGGCTCGGTCCCACGACCCTGAGATCATGACCTGAGCTGAAATCAAGAGTCAGACGCTTAACCAACTGAGCCACCCCGCTGACCAAAGGGATTTCCAGGTCAGTTTGCAGGTAGACCAGAATGTGCTGGCCTCCATGGAAGCAGCAAAGATAGACTGTAAAATGTAGAAAGTCAGAACACAGTTCTGACTCCAAATAAGTTGCCCTTCACCAGGGTACTCCTCCTACTCAGGCTTTGTCCCTTTCATAGACTTCTGCCACAGTGGAACAATGACAGAAACAAGCTGGGTGGGGCTGCGGTGGTTTCAGGTGCCTCCGAGCATGTGCTCACACCACACGCTCCCAGGAGGGTGTCCAGAGGGGCCGCCCTCAAACTTGGCACTGCGTCTTGCAGGTCCAAACCGCTTGGAATTCCAAAGCTTCCAGTGACTAGAGGAATCGACTCCACTGTTTAGTTAGGAAGAGCCTAGCTGATAGCCAGGAGGGCCTGATAAATACCAGTGCTGCTCCTTGGGGTGACAGCTGAGGAGACTAAAGCCGCAACCAGATGTGGAGTTGACAGTGGTTCATGAGGGATGGCTGAGGGCTCGGGCACGGTCCAGATGCCAGGTCCATTCTTCACAGAGACGTCAGAATAGTTTATCCATTCCCTGAGGCTCCAGCATCTTCGGGGTCACGGAGTGTTTTGCCCGGACACTCCGGGGGAGGGAGTGCAGACAATTCTCATGCCACAGATGACTTGAGTTTTCCGTCCACTGTCCATGGATTTAGGGTGTGTGTGTGGGGTGGTGGTGGCGGCGGCGGGGGTGGGAGAGGGAGAGGTGGTCTTTCTGGTGAGCATTTGGTCTCTGCAATTCTTGGTTCCATTCAGAATGGTCATCTTTACCTTTAAGACACTGGGAAATAACCCACGTTTAGCTTCTCATTTTCGGGAAACCAGGCTATGGATCAACTGTATTTTCTATTTCAGGAATGACTAGGAAATGTTTTTAGGGGAACTGGGAAAGGGCGGATTTCGTGGTGGTGAGGGTTTTTAAATCTCCGAGGGCTGCCCAGGGAGGTTGGCTGCTGGCTCTGAAAGCAGCCAAGCTCTCCATCCGCTCAGGAGGAGTCTTTTCTCGAATGTCCACATAGCCCCAGGGCACGTCCAGAGGGGACACCTCGGCACGGAGGTGGGCGTGGAGGACAGCGGTGCGGCATTTGAGTAGAAATCATTCCCAGCCAACATTTTAAAGCATTTCCTTCATTCCTCAAAGTGCATTCCATTCCAGCTCTTAGGATAACTATGAAAAGCTGGGCTTTCTCCAGGCCCTTTCTGAGCTGGGTGTCAGTAGCCCTCCTGGACAAAATACTTGCCAGATGGTGAGAACGCGCGCCCTTCCTCACTCTGTGCGAGCGCGTGTCATGCAAAGATATTGGACTCTCCTATGTCAAATCTTTCTGCGAAACAAACAAAAATCCTATTTCGCCAGCCCATTTCTATTTGCTAAAGGAGCCTCCTCTTCCCTTTCCCTATATTAAAAGGAAACCACTTTCCTCTTCTGTGAATCGTATTTCCTTTCCCCCAAATCGTGTTATGCAAATGGAGCGGATGCTTCTATGCACAGGAAAAGTGAGGGACCCTGTTATTTATTTCTTGGATCCCTGGAAGCCTCTTCTTTCTCCGTCTCTCTCACTAGGCCACCTTCTGCCTGTCCCTCTGCCTCAGTCCTGTGGTTTGGCACAGCTGCTGCTTCAGACAGGGCTCTCTGCTGTTGAGCAGGTCTACCAACTGTCCCTGTTCACGCCATGCCCGCCTCCACCCCAGGTTTTTGTCCAAGTTGGCTCCTCACGTGGAGTGGTCGCCATCCAGACAAATTCAGCTCATTCACTCATGTCCTGCCCCAACCCCATTTTCTCCCTGGAAGTGTCAGAAGAATCTTTCTTCTCTCATTCATTCCACAAATATTTGAGTGATGGCTTCAGTCCACCAAATGTAAGGCACAAGGCTAGGTGCCCCAAGACTCTTCCCTCTTAGCATCTAGCACAGAAGAAAGATTGACAGACAAACAAGGACAGTATGAGCTGCGCTTATTTACCCTAAGAGCGTGGTGTTTGCCACATACGGACCTGGAGTGCTGATGGGCATTGGCGTGTGTTTTGGACTAGATCAAAACTCCCCAAGACCATGTCTTGCATATAGGGGTGAGGACGTGATGTATTCAGGGAAATGTTTCTGTGTTTTATTAGAGTCCAGTATAAATGATCTTCTTAAATTTGAAAAACAATAGGTTCAGGAAAGAAATTTTTGAAAATAGAGAAAAATGAAAATAACCTATAAAACCTCTATCCCCAAAGAAAAGCCATACAAATCTATTTACCCTTCCAACTTCTTTTCAATGCAGAGGCATGTAGACACATATATTTCAGTTTTGTGTTGTTTTTCTATAATTAGACCAAGTAAATATATATTCTTAAGTTTTTTGAGATATATTATTAAATAACACTGCTATCAGTGTATCAACATGCTTGTTACACTATCCAGTGGTTCTCACTTGTCTTGTTGAAAAATAGAATGACCTGGGAAGGTTTTTTTTTTTTTTTAAAAGATTTTTTATTTTTTATTTATTTGTCATAGAGAGAGAAGCGAGAGCAAGCACAGGCAGACAGAGTGGCAGGCAGAGGCAGAGGGAGAAGCAGGCTCCCTGCCAAGCAAGGAGCTCGATGTGGGACTCGATTCCAGGACACTGGGATCATGACCTGAGCCAAAGGCAGCCGCTTAACCAACTGAGCCACCCAGGCGTCCCTGGGAAGGTTTTTAAGATCCAGCCTAGTAGGTACTCCAGACCAATTAAATCAGAATCTCTGGGGTCAGTCTATTAAACACTGGAGTTTTCATAAAGCTCCCCAAGGCAATCCCAAATTGAGGTCATGGGTGAGAACTATCCTAATCCTTTCCATCTCACAAATTTTAATTGGACAAATTACACAATTTGCTTTGCACAATCTGCCCAAAGACCAATCATTGCCTTGTAAGTTCTTGAAATCATTTCATTGTTGATGTCTGGGTGGCCAGGTGTCTTTGCTTTCAGGGTAGCTAGTCATCTTCCCCATCCTTCCTTAAATGCTGCGCAGAGAACGGTCTGGAATAAAGTCTGGGGTAGTAGAACCTGGTTATCCCAATCCCCAAGGGAAAGAGGTGGAATAAGGTTTCTTTCTCTGTGGAAATCATTTGGACTTGCATAAGGGGAGAAATTAAGACTCATTGTCATTTCTTCCACTAGACAGTATCCACTTATCCAGATCTTCCACAGCATGCGTGTGGGAGGCTTTAATGTGCTGCATGAATCCATTTCATCTAAAATGCTAGCAACTGAATTCTTAGATTTGTTTACCGGCATGCTATAATGAAGATATAACCAGGCAAACAACCCATCAAAGGGCAGCCAACATGATCACAAAATAGTCCCAAAACTCATATATAGGTCAAGGGGTAAATCGAAATACCGCCTCAGTAAACACAGTGATGGTTTCCTATGGCCAATAATAAGCCATATTAAAGGTTGTTTTTTTTTTTTTTCCCCTATTACCTTAACTGGTTAAAATCTTTAAATAGAACCTACTGGATTCTCTTTTAGCTCTAAGTCTGTGCTTAAAATGATAAATTCCTACTGGGCGCACGCTGAGCGTTTGGTATATAGGAGGCTCTTAATGAACATGTCAATGATGCTGCAGGAATATTTCAATGATTAAATTCTTCTTTTGAAAACAATTCTATCCATTTATTTGACAGAGCGAGAGTGAGTGAGAGAGAACACAAGCAGGGATGTGGGAGAGGGAGAAGCAGGCTCCCCACAGAGCAGGAAGCCTGAAGGGGGGGCTCGATCCCAGGACCCTAAGATCATGACCTGAGATGAAGGCAGACACTTAACAACTGAGCCACCCAGGAGCCCCTCAATAATTAAATTCTTGATTCCAATTACCTGTAGAAAAAAAAAAAACACCCTATTCCCCGGGTTTTATACTCTTTCTGATTTTGTTGGTTCATTGAAGAAGGAGGTTTGAAATTTGTATACTGTTCATGATTCTCTGATTATGTCTTGCCTGAAATACCATGAATGTTTATGAAAAGTAACTTCAATAAAGCTAGATGAATAAATTTTGGCTTATACAAAAAATTGGAATAAAGTAAAGGGGCGTTATTAAAATCAACATCCATTTCCACACCTGCTTCTCCCTCAGCCCCCCCAAGATCCTTGATGTGGGTCAATGTCTTAAATTACTACTTGTCCACCACGTGCTCTTAATGATTTTCAACTCAGTTTAGGGTTTGACTGAATGTTAAAGGCTCTGTCTTTACTATTGACTCTTCCAAACTTCACTGTTTAGTTTTGACTCCTATTACCCTGGCTGAATCCGGAGCCTGGCTCTGGCTCCTACTCTCTATCACTTGCAGGCTCTAAGGTTGCCTTTTAGGTTTCATTCCATTTGATTCTTATTCATTTTACTTCTCTAGAAATTCAACAGTCCCTAGGATAGAGAAAACCAAGAAAGGGAATAGGAAAAAAAAAAAAAGTGAAACTTAAACTTTGGCCACTTGCCAACCATCCAATTTATCACTCAAACTATTCATGACTAAAATCTATCACCAGAGAACCACACTGAAATCACTGGGGTCAAACATTTTAATCTGTCCAATTATTCCCAAGGGAATGAACATAGTCCCTACAATTATTAGAGCAATGTAGACTTCAGGTTGTTCAAATCAAGCTCTTATCCTGCCAAAAATAGAAACAAGAGACCGGGAAGTAAAGCTCCAGAGCATTATCACAAAGGGCAAAGACCCACATCTTCATATGATGGACTCTGGGGCTAACATCCTTTAGATCTACGCGGTTCTAAAATATTACATTTGTATTAAGATGCTAAGTATTTCATTTGTGAATTGTTTATCATAATATAAATACAGATAAATAATCAAGTAAGCCTCCATCTGGATTGAACAACAGGACCCTCTAGAAAACTTCCAAGGAAATACCTAGCTGAGCATCGGTTTATGTTTCAGTATTGTTTCAGAGAAAGACGACTATGAGAGACTATGGACTCTGAGATACAAGCTGAGGGTTTTGGAGGGGGAGGGAGATGGGGGGCTGGGTGAGCCTGGTGGTGGGTATTAAGGAGGGCATGTATTGCTTGGAGCACTGGGTGTGGTGCAGAAACAATGAATCAAAAATTAATGATGTATTGTATGGTAACTAACAACACAATAAAACATTTTTTTAAATTAAAAAATAAAATAAATTAAATTGAAAAAAGACCATTATGTTTTGAACTTTGAAAATTATCTCAAGCTGTGTATAGTGAGTTTTCAAATATAAATTATATGTCTCATAAAATGAGTCAGTGGATTACTAGAAGGAGACCATCAATTTTCTGTTTTATAAGTGAAATTGGAAGTTTAGTTTTGCCTCTTCAAGTAAAGATAGACCCAAATACATTATAAAAATCACTATGGATTCAGGTATATCCTCAGACTCTTAAAACAATCAGTAGCTCTCTTTATTCTGCCAACTGTCCCGAAATACCCTATGATGGCTCCGTTCACAGTTTCCCCCATTCTCCTATCTGCCTGTCAATGATAGAGGATTTGGTTAATTATTATAGAGGGTTTTGAAAAGTAGGATACTGAGAACTGATTTTCAGAGGACAACTTTATCTATTAACTTAATTATAATCCAGCTGGCCAGCCTATTCTTAAATTGACCATCAGTTGGATTATATAAAACTGATGTTTTTGGATAAGGGCCTTTTTTCCACCAAAAACCAGAAGATTTAGCTGATGTCTACTCTCTTAATGTTAGTAGTGTTGATGTGTTTTTAGATGACATGGTTTGATAGGAAAGTCTTACGGTTTTTTAAACTGTTTCCCGCCCCTCCCCCCATTTTGAAGTTATAGTCAACAAGGCTTTCCTTGACCCTTGTTAGTGCTAAAGTCATTATCTTGTTGAAATTGTAATTTAAAGAACTAGTTATGAAGAGTGAGGTTTCCTGTACCAGGGAAAACCAAAGAGCCAGGTTTGGAGGTGGCAGAAGTGGCACTCGAGGAAATGAACTTACTGAGTTCTGTACTACCCTTTCAGATGTGGTATCCCACAATTAAATACCACCAACTTGGGATGATAGTGTTGCTGCTCTTCATTGTACAGATACATAAACAGATCTAGAAATGGTAAGTCACTCACATAACAAGACCACCAAGATGCTTTTCCTTGAAGTCCTTCATTCTAACACAATTAGTAAATGGCAGATGAAAACTTAAAACGTGTCTGACTTTAAGCCCATGTCTTTCTAGTAGGAAATCTTACTTCTAGAACCCATCCAATTCCCATAAAGCTAATTGCATGTCTGAGATTATAAGGTTTAGGGGGAAATAAACATAGTCCGACAGTTTAGCTCCTGCACCAAGGGGGCCAACTGATGGTTTCAGGGGGCTGACATTCAGCTAGTGCTCTGCTTTTCCAGCCAAATGCTAAGAGAGGATGCATCTGCCAATAGGAAGGGGACCTTTCTTTGGGGAAGAAAGGGAGGGAGGGGGACAGAGGAAGGAAGAGAGAAAGAGAGAGAGAGAGAGAGAGAGAGAG
This sequence comes from Mustela nivalis, assembly GCF_964662115.1. NCBI lineage: Eukaryota > Metazoa > Chordata > Mammalia > Carnivora > Mustelidae > Mustela > Mustela nivalis. The sequence continues at coordinate 25,311,895 of NC_139023.1, read as the reverse complement.
AGAGAGAGAGAGAAAGGAAGAAAGGAAGGAGAAAGGAAAGAAAAAAAGAAAAAGAAACCTGTCCACTTGTCAAGGGGGTGCTTTCTTCTAATTTACACATGATCTGAAGGTCTCATGTGGAGGAACTCAGAGTGTACAGGTGGGAATTTGTGCTGTATTTGGGAACTTCCAGAAAGCATGCATGTGTTGCACAAATAGTAATCTACATTTTATAGCTGTCTGCAGTCCAAGGCCTTCACATGCCTCACATGCCCTCACTCTTCTTTCACTCTCATTTAGAACTCCCAAAGCCACTCAGTCCCTTTGTCACACATTTAAGAAAACAAATAAAAGGCTCTGTCTCTTGCCCAAAACCATACAGCTGGTAAACCAAGAAGATTCAAACTGAACTTTTAAATCTCTTGTTTTTGCAGTTCCATGCATTCAGCCTAAACTACCTTATCCAGCCCGCCACAAAGATGCTGGTTTCTTGCAACTTCAGCTCTAATCTGACCTCAGAAATATCACAGAATTATTTCTGATCCTCAGTCAAAGTTCACTAGCCATCACCACCATGGGGAGGGAAGGATCCAGTTAGGCTAGCAAATAGAGACAGCTTAAGCATTTGAAACTTCTTAATGGTAGACAGAATGAGGAAGGTTCCTGAATCAAAAACAAGGTAGGCCCAATGAAGACATACAAATGGCTATCAGACATATGAAAAAATGTTCATCATCACTAGCCATCAGGGAGATTCAAAGTAAAACCACATTTAGATACCACCTTACACCAGTTAGAATGGCCAAAATTAGCAAGACAGGAAACAATGTGTGTTGGAGAGGATGTGGAGAAAGGGGAATCCTCTTACACTGTTGGTGGGAATGCAAGTTGGTGCAGCCTCTTTGGAGAACAGTGTGGAGATTCCTCAAGAAATTAAAAATAGAACTTCCCTATGACCCTGCAATTGCACTCCTGGGTATTTACTCCAAAGATACAGATGTAGTGAAAAGAAGGGCCATCTGTACCCCAATGTTTATAGCAGCAATGGCCACGGTCGCCAAACTGTGGAAAGAACCAAGATGCCCTTCAACAGACGAATGGATAAGGAAGATGTGGTCCATATACACTATGGAGTATTACGCCTCCATCAGAAAGGATGAATACCCAACTTTTGTATCAACATCGACAGGACTGGAAGAGATGATGCTGAGTGAAATAAGTCAAGCAGAGAGAGCCAATTATCATATGGTTTCACTTATTTGTGGAGCATAACAAATATCATGGAGGACATGGGGAGATGGAGAGGAGAAGGGAGTTGAGGGAAATTGGAAGGGGAGGTGAACCATGAGAGACTGTGGACGCTGAAAAACAACCTGAGGGTTTTGAAGGGGCGGAGGGTAGGAGGTTGGGGGAACCAGGTGGTGGGTATTGGGGAGGGCACGTATTGCATGGAGCACTGGGTGTGGTGCATAAACAGTGAATTCTGTTACACTGAAAATAAATAAACAAACAAACAAACAAACAAATAAATAACATGGTAGGCAATGCTATCATCCTGTGGCTGAGAGCTCATCCCTCTCAGGGAAAGTACTCAGCATGCCCGGAAAGGGGTGTGTCTGGGGAAGACAATAGTAATTTGACCTGATGGTTAAAATAATGAAGTTCTTTGTTAGCTCAGTCACATTTTTAGGAAATACCACCTGATCAGGGTTAGCGTGTACCCTGTCATTTAAGAAAATGGGTAAAGGGGTAATTTGCAAATTGGACGTTGCAAACTGCCAGCATCTAATTATTGTTTAATCAAAATAATTGCTTGGCTATTGACATTTGATTTTAAAAAAATACAGATCATTTGTTTGGAAGTTGCCTCAAGGAAAAGCATTATAGTATGTTTGGGGACTTTTTAGGAAGCAAAAAATTTAAAAGATTCCTGTATAATTTAAGTCCTGTTGGATAAGAAACCTCTTCTAATCAATGATAATATGAACAAACAAAAAACCTAATTACTGGACACATTTTTAAGTGTTCATCCTCATGTTTACATCAGAAATGCAGTTTGGGGAATTTATAAATGTTGATGTAAAATGAGGAGTACTGGTTACTATGTAAACAACACACAATGGCTACTTGTGAACGACTTCCATTTGCCTGAATTCTTGTGTTGGAATTACCAACCAATCAACCCACCAATTCCTGGCACTAAGTGGGGAAACCAAAAGTTGCAACTTCATACTACAATGACTACTTTTCAAGCCTAAAAGTAAAGCAGCAGGTAAAGATACAGTATAAACTGACCCCCAGACTTTCACAAACACTGTTGCTCTGGACCGGAGTTGCAACCAACCCACTGCCTTTCTGTCTGCTCTAGTGTCTGCTTGAAATTCTCTTTTCCCCTCTTTCTCTGCCCAACAAAACCCTCTCTGAGTTTAAGACCTGGCTTAAGGGTCATTTCTTAAAAGGCTTTCTTAAACCCCAGGATAAAATTATCCTTTTCTTATAAGCCTTTGTAACCTCTGGCACTTTCCAGCTGGAAATTCCTCAGTTGCCCCAGTTAAGTTGTGAGCATCTTAATGGTAGAGAGTGTGGATTAAAATCTTTACCTCCCCGGCAGCGGGCCCCATAGAAAGCTCACAATATTTGCAGAATGAATTAAAATCCAGAGTGAATTCCTTTTCATAAGCTAGACACTCACCATTCTAAAGTAATAGAAAATGAAACCTAGCCACAGGCGGGATCCAGCTGGGAGAGAAGGAAGATGGTGGGCTCACCTCCTCTGACAAACCACAACTATAACAACATTGGGAGCAACTCTCTTTGAGAATGGCCCGAGGACTAACAGAAAAGATCGTACACAACTAAGGATATAAAGAAAACACCATCCTGAGACTTGTAGGCAGAGAGAGACAGTCTAGTGAGGACCATGCCCCCAACCCAGTGACCCATATAGCAGAGATGGGGGGTGGTAATGCCAAACCATACAGGCTTTCCCTGAGGAGTGAAGAGTCTGGGCCCCATGCTGGAATCCCCACCCTGAGAAGATGAGACCCCATAATGTTTGGCTTCAGAAACTGGTGGTGCTTCAGTCTGAAAGAGCCAGTAGTCAGTAGGAAACAGAGACTCTGATTTTGAAGGGCACATGTACAATCTCACTGGCTCCAGTCCCAGCACAGAGGCAGCAGTTTGAAAAGCTCCTGTGATGGAAATTCACTGACTAATATTAGGGAATATTGGAACATTCTCTGGGGAGTGAAGGGCTGGTGGACATCACTTTTTTTTTTTTTTTTTAATTTACTTCCCTTCTACATAGCTGGCCTGGCACTGGCAGGGCCATTTCTGATGCCCTTTGTCTACTGTGGTAGTACCACCTGCCCTACCCTAGTGTCTCTCTGAGGACTCATCCTGCCCAGCCCACCTGCCCCAGCCAGAGCCCCTCCTGAGTGATCCTCACCCCACCCTAACTGCATGCAGCCTCAGCCGTCACTGGAGCCCCCTCCAAGTAGCCCTTTCCAGGGGTAGAGAGGATGGGGGACAGCCCCCCATCACTTGAGCACCTACAATGGTCACAGCCAGACTCAGAGCCAGCTGTTGCCCTGCCTACCAGCATGCCTGCAGCAATCACAGCTGGGACTCTCAGCCAGATGGGCTGGGAGCCAGCCCAGCTCACTAGTGCACATGTAACAGTTGTGGCCAGAGCACGGCAGAAGAGTGCACACAGCAGGCGCAGGGGATACCCTGGGAACACCTGGCTTGGATGGCTAGGAGGGTTTGCACTACTGGGCCCCACAGGACACTTCCTACAGAAAGCCACCTCTTCAAGACTGGGAGATGTAACTGATCTAGCTAATACTGGAAACACAGTTCAGTAAAATGAGGAGACAGAAGCAGATGTTCCAAATGAAAGAACAAGATAACACCTCCTAACAGAACAGAACAACAGAGATAAGCAATCTACTAGATAAAGAGTTCAAAGTAATGGTCATATAAAATGTTCTCTGAACTCAGGACTGTAATAGATAAATATAGCCAGAACTTCAACAGGAAGATAGAAAATGTAAAAAAAAAAAAAAAAAAAAAAAAAAAAAAATCAGAGCTGAAGAATGCAATCACTGAAATAAAAAATATGCTTGAGGAAATCAACAACAGATTAGATGACGAAGAATGGATTGGTGGCCTGGAAGACGGTAGTAATGAATATAATTCATATAGTCAAAACCAAAAAAGAAAAAAAATTTAAAAATAGTCTAAAGGACCGCTGGGACAACATCAAGCATACTAATATTTCTGAGACATTGGGTCTCAGAAAGAGAAGAGAGAGAGAGGGAAGGAAGGGACAGAAAACCCATTTGAAGAAATAATGATTGAAAACTTCCCTAACCTGGTGAAGGAAACAGACATCTACATCTGGGAGCACAGAGTCTACCAAATAAGAGAAACCCCAAAAGACTCACACCAAATACACTATAATCCAAGTGTTACCAGTTACAGAGAATCTTAAAAGAAGCAACAGAAAAACCAGTTATATACAAGGGAACCCCCAAAAGACTTGGCTGACTTTTAGCAGAAACTTTACAGACCAGAAGAGAGTGGTACAATGTATTTAAAGTGCCAAAAGGAAAAAAAAAAAAACTTACAATGATGAATATTCTATCCAGCAAGTTTATTACTCAAAACTGAAGGACACAGCAAGTTATCCAGACAGGTAAAAGACAAAGGAGTTCATCACTATATTGGCCTATAAGAAATGCTAATGGGACTTTTATAAGTGGAAAAGAACAGGACACAAGTAGAAATAAGAAAATTATGAAAAAAATTACTGGCAAAAGTAAACATATGGTAAAGGTAGTAGATCAATCATTTACATAACTAGTATGAAGTTTAGAGACAAAAGTGGTAAATCGTCTAGGCCTACAATAATTAGTCAAGGTATACACAAAATAAGATGTAAAATATGGCATCAGAAACAATTCGTGGGGGGTGTAGTAAAAATATAATGCTTTTAGAATGCATTTGAACTTAAACACCCATCAACTTAAAATAAACAGTTAAATACAAGGGACATTATATACGAATTTTATGGTAACCAAAACAAATACTTAGAACAGATACAGAGAAAAATAAAGAGAAAAGAATACAAACATAACACTGAGGAAAGTCACTAAGTCACAAGGGAAGAGAAAAAGAGAAGAAAAAAGGAACAGCAAAGAACTACAAACACACCAGAAAGCAGTAAACAAAATGGCAATAAATACTTACCTAGCAATAATCACTTTAAATATAAATGGACTAAATGTTCCAATCCACAGACATAGGGTAACTGAATGGATAAAAAACCAAGATCCACCTATATGCTTCTTACAAGAGATTCACATACAGACTGAAAGTAAAGGAATGGAGAAAGATATTCCATGCGAATGGAAGCAAAGCAAAAAAAAAAAAAAAAAAAAAAAAAAAGACAAAAAAAAAAAAAGACAAAAAACCCCAAAACCAAAACTCCAAAGAATGAGGTTAGCAACACTTGTATCAGACAAAATAGACTATTTATTTATTTTAGTAGGCTCTTTACCGAACATGGGGCTTGAACTCATAACCTTTGGACCAAGGATTACATGTTCTGCCTACTGAGATAGTCAGGTGCCCCCCAGAAGAAATAGACTTTAAAACAAAGACTGCAATAAGAGACAAAGGCATTGCATGACGATAAAGGGATCAATCCAACCAAAGGACTTTATAATTGTAATACCCAGCATAGGGGCACCTAAATACATAAAGCAAATATTAACATATGATATAAAAAGAGAATTGAGAGTAATATAATAGTTTAATAATTACTAATAATACTAAAAATAACACTCCCCTATATCAATGGAGGGATCACCTAGATAGCAAATAAATAAGGAAACACTGGCCTTTAACACATTAGACCAGATGGACTTAATAGTTACACGGAGCATTCTATCTAAAAACAGCAGAATACACATTCTTCTCAGGTGCACATTAGAACATCCTCTAGGATAGATCACATGTTCGGCCACAAAACAAGTCTCAATAAATTTAAGAAGACTGAAATCATATCAAACATCTTTGCCCAACTCAACAGTATAAAACTAGAAATCGCTTATGCATATAAAACTGGAAAAAAATCCCCCAACACATGGAGGCTAAACATGCTACTAAACAACCATTGGGTAAATGAAGAAATCAAAGAAGAAATTAAAAAAAAAAATGGAGATAGATGAAAGTGTTCCAAAATCTATGGGACACAGCAAAAATAGTCTAAGAGAGAAGTTTATAGTGATACTCCTGCTAAAGGAAACTAGAAAGACCTCAAACAGTCTAATTTTACACCTAGAGGAGCTAGAAAAGGAGCAAAGACAAAAGTTAGAAGAGGATAAAGATCAGAGCAGAAATAGAGATTCAGAGGTGCCTGGGTGGCTCAGTGGGTTAAGGCATCTGCCTTCGGCTTGGGTCATGATCCCAGCATCCTGGGATTGAGCCTCACATCGGGCTCCCTGCTCAACAGGGAGCCTGCTCCCTTCTCTCTCTCTCTCTCTGCCTGCCTCTGCCTACTTATGATCTTTTTCTGTCAAATAAATAAATAAAATCTTTAAAAAAAATAGAGATTCAAAGGAAAACAGAAAAGATCAATGAGCCTAAGAGCTGCTTCTTTGAAAAGATAATTTTGATAAACCTTTAGGCAGACTCATGGAAGGAAAAAAAAAAAAGGCTTAAATAAGTAAAATTAAAAATAAGAGGGAAGAAATTAGAATTGATACCACAGACATGCAAAGGATTGTAAGAAATAACAGTTTTCCCAGACTAAATCAGGAAGAAATAGAAAATCTGGACAGATTACAATTAATGAAATTACATCAGTAATCAAACTCCCAAACAAAAGTCCAGGATCATAGAGCTTCGTAGGTGAAATTTACCAAATATTTAAAAAAGAGTTAATACCCAATTCTTCTCAAACTATTCCAAAAATCAAAGAGGAAGGGATGCTTCCAAACTTACTCTACAAAGCCAGCATTACCTTGATACCAAAACCAGACAAAGACATGAAAAAAAAAACCCAGAAAATTAAAAGTCAGTATCCCTGATGAATAGAGATGCAAAAATCTTTTACAAAACATAAGCAAACCAAATTCAAGAATATATTAGAAGGATCATACATTATGATCAAGAGTGATTATTCCAGGGATGTAAGGATAGTTCAATATCCACAAAAAAATCAATATGATACACATTAAAAATAAGAAAAAAGGATGACAATTACATAATCTCATTAGATATAGAAAAAGCATCTGATAAAGTTCAAAATCCATTTATGAAAACAACTCTCAACAAAGTGGATATAGAAGTAAGATACCTCAATATAACAAAGGTCATATAGGACCAGCCCAAAGTCAACATCATACTCAATGGTGAAAAGCTGAATATTTTTCCTCAAAGATCAGGAATAAGAAAAGTATACCTCCTCGCACCACTTTTATTCAAAATAGTATTGAAAATCCTAGGCAAAGCAATCAGACAACAAACAAAGGCATCTGAATTGGGCAGAAGGGAAGCTGTCACTATGTGTAGATGATATGATACTATATATAAAAAACTCTAAAGATTCCACCCAGAAACTATTAGAACTAATCAAAGAATTCAGTAAAGTTCCAGGAATCAAAATTAATATACATAATTCCATTGCATTTTTATACACTGATAATGAACTATCAGATAAATTAAGAAAACAATACCATTTATAATTGCATTAAAAAGAATAAAATACCTGGGAATAAATTTAACCAAAGAGGTAAGAGAACTGTACTGTGAAAACTCTAAGACATTGATGAAAGAAATAGAAGAAGACGCAAATAAATATAAAGATCATCTGTGCTCATGGATTAGAAGAATTCTGGATTGGAATATTCTCTCCCCACTCCCCGCCATGTGCTCTCATGCGTCTCTTCCCCTCCAATGAATAAAAGCAGTCTTTAATAAAACAACGAGGGGGCAGAGGACCCAAATGCACATTTCTCCAAAGAAGACATACAGATGGCCAACTGACACATGAGAAGATGGTCAATTCACTCATCATCAGGAAAACACAAGTCAAAACCACGACAAAATATCACCTCATACCTGTCAGAATGGCTATTATCAAAAGCAGAAGAAACAAGTGTTACTGAGGATACAGAGAAAAGGGAACCCACATGTACTGTTGGTAGGAATGCAAAATGGTGCAGTCGCAATGAAAAACATGGACCTTCTTCCAAAAATTAAAACTAGAACTACCATGTGATCCAGCAATTCCATTTCTAGGTATTTATCTGAACAAAACAAAAAGACTAGTTCAAAAAATTTGTATGCACCCTATGTTCATGCAATGTTATTTACAACAGTCAAGATACAAAAGCACTCTAAGAGTCCGTGAATGGATAAAGAAGATGTGGTATATCTATGTATGTATACAAGGGAATATTACTCAGCCATAAAAATGGGGGAAACCCTGCCATTTCATCAACATCAACGGACCTAGAGAATACTATGTTAAGTGAAGCGAAAAGAAGACAAATAACCTACGATTTTATTTATACATGAAATCTAAAAAAAATGAACAAAAACAAAAGTAGATTTATAGATCCAGAGAACAATGTGGTGGTTGACAGTGGGGAGGAGAGTGGGGGGATGGGCATACTAGGGGAAGGGGATTAAAAGGTATATAGTTCCAATTATGAAGTAAATAATTCATGCAGATATAATGTGCAACATAGAGAATGTAATTAATATTGTAACTACTTTGTATGCTGTCAAGTGTAAGCTAAATTTATCATGGTAATCAATTCATAATGTATATGTATGTTGAAACTATGTAGTACACCTGAAACTTATATTGTAGGTCAACTAAAAAAAAAAGAAAGAAAAGAAAAGAAAAAAAATCTAAATAGGGTAGGGAATGCAAGAATTAGAGCCAAATACATGCCGGGTCAAATGAGGTTTCAGACTCTTCTTTCCCTGACCTGATGCCCCTTCCTGCCCCTTCCTGCCCCTCCCCCCACAAAAATCCAATGTTGTGTTTTTAGACATTAGCTTATCACTGGGAATTATATATCACTGGGAATTTAAAAAAATCCAGTTCTATATTCTCAGCACCAAGGTCAACTTCATCTCATCTTTATAAACTGAGCTCGAATTTTGGTGCATGGATATAGTTTTAGTTCTGTATGTTCAACACACTAGCTAATTCCCAGGTTCGTGGTACAAATAATCGGACTTAGAAAAATGGCTTATTTACTTATCCTGTCGTTGTCTTCTCTTTCAGGAGAATAATAATTCCTGGGAATAATTTTCTACTTAAATGTGTTTTCCTACTTTGCTGTGTGGGACTCACTGTCTGATGGCTTCACCATCTTTTTGATGGGTCTGCGTGAATTCCCCATGCCCGGAATCCATTTCCACAAGTTTGGTGCTGGCTTGATTGTTAGAAAGTTTCTTAGCTGCAGAGCATTTCTTGGCTCCGTCTTGTAAGCACGCTCCCTTTTCACCACTTCATTATACATAGGAAGTGCTTGGACTCTTCTGTACATATCCTGTGTTTTTGTGTCCATCAGCATCGTTCCCTTCTCTCAGGAAGCACAAGTTCTGGTTCCTCACTGGATCAGTGGTACAGCCCCCATGGACCGTATATGGTGCTACAGGGAGCCCCAGCAGGGGAAGGGGGCGCCCCAGCGCTGTCAGCTACCAGACTCTGAAAACAGAATCCTTGCAAAAGCTCCCGCCTTACTGATGGCGTTAGTATCTTCCCCAATAACAAAGAGAGGAAGCAGAGGGATTCTAATCCCATTACGCGAGCCAGCCCGCAAAATTCCACCAGCAGTTAACTGAGGCTTATGCTCGAATATAGTTGACTTTTCCTTTCATTCACTTATTTCCCCAGGAAATACTCATTTTGAGCCCACGATGTACCAGGTCCTGGGAATAAAGTCTTACATTTTCTAAGTTTATCAAAACTTGGTACCATGTTCAACTGTCTTTCCATTCTGACTCCTAAAATTCCTTAGAATGCAAATGTTGTTGCCTAACTGGTAGTGACTGTTCAGCATGTTTTCCCTTTGACAATGGCAGGGCCCATCGATCAGTGACCTGAACTCACCCAGGGAGGAGATCCAGAATATTGAGAAAGCAAGTACAGCTTCCACAGCAACCAGTGAGAAGAGGTAACTGGCCAACATAAACTAAACCCAGGCTAACTGGACCGCCTGCTTATGGTTACCCGCATAACCTCCTGCTTGGAGGAGGGAAGGGCCAGCCACTCTGCTACAGACTAGAGAGATTATCCCACGCAGAGAGTAGAGTACCGCGGCTGCTAAATTTTCAGGCAAACGAGCTGCTGTTATCATATTCATGTATTTCTACATCTGCATGGAGATTGTGATTTCCAGGACACAAGAGAACAAAGGTCAAGGGAGAAGGGACAATGGCACTTTGCATCCTGGGAGGGACGGTCCACTCAGTAGAGCACGAAGCTCCAGGCAGAGATGGTTGCAGGGCGAGCTGGGGGACAGAGCAAGCTGGTATTTGACAGGCCTGAGTACGTGGTGGGCTGCCAGGGTGCGAGAGGTCTGGGGTGGCCGTTGCACAGGTTCCCACCAGAGCACAAACTGAGCATCCTTGCAGACATACCTTACTATCTGGCGGGATGGCCCTCGGTGGAACTGCCTCGGGATCGGTGCCTCTCAGGGAGCCTCCGCCTTGCTGCCAAGTGGACGGCCACCAGAGCCAAGAGTAATGGACAGATGCCATCCAGACCCTCATTCAAGGCCGGGTAGAGGGAAAGATGTTAACACAGGGCTGTGAGAAACACCACAAAGCCCAGAAGACGATGCAAATGCTTCTCAGATCTCGATACGAAGAACTTTCTCCACCACAAAGAAATGGGAAAGGTAAAGACAGATGTGTTTAAACAAGTAAAAATTAAACACTCTGTTAACAAATATTTGAAGCTTATTAGAATCACGCCAAAACGCCTGTTTTCTCATGCAAAACAATTAACAATGGTTGTGTTAGAACAAGCTATAAATATTTGTGTTCTATTTTCCATCTGTTTTTTTACTATTGTCTTTCTTTGTATTTGTAAACATGACTCAAAGGATAAATACAAAAACTAATAGAATAATTGCAACATATATAATCAAAGGATATCTTTAATATAGAGAGAGTATAGTAAAATCACCAAAAATTCCACCAAAAAGGGCTAAGAAATATTGAAATGTACATGGCAAATGAAACATAAGAAAAATTTGTTAAGCCTCTGCTGTAATAAAAGAAGAAAAACATTACAATTAAAGAAACAACATCGAGGGGCACCTGCGTGGCTCAGTGGGTTAAAGCCTCTACCTTCGGCTCAGGTCATGATTCCAGGGTCCTGGGATCGAGTCCCACATCAGGCTCTCTGCTCGGCAGTTAGCCTGCTTCCCTCTCTCCCCCTTTCTGCCTGCCTCTCTGCCTGCTTGTGATCTCTGTCTGTCAAAGAAATAAATAAAATCTTAAAAAAAAAAAAAAAAAAAAAGAAACCACATTGAGGGATGCCTGCGTATCTCAGTTGGTTAAGCACCTGCCTTTGGCTCGGTCAAGATTCTGGGGTCCTTGGATCGAGCCCTATATTGGGTTCTCTGCTCAGCAGGAAACCTGCTTCTTCCCCTGCCTGCCACTCCCCCTGCTTGTGCTCTTGCTCTCTACCTCTCTCTCTGTCAAGTAAATGAGTAAAATCTTTGAAGAAAAAAAAAAAGAACATGAGATAGTATTTGATGTTTGCAAATAAGAGATTGCACCCAGTGCTGGTAGATGTGTTTACAGTGAAACATGGAGATAAAAGACAAGGGTGTGCATGTTTTAGAAAGCAATTTGGCTTATGTGTCCAATATTTTTAAAGAATCTACTTTGAATAGGAAATTCCAAATCTAAAAATTCCGCCTCAAAAAGATTTATGTTAAAAAATATTCATCACAGATTACCTAGGATAGAGAAAATTTGAAAATTTACATTGAAGAAAAATGTCCCTATGTTTAGAGAATATTTTCATCAATTACGATAGGCCAGAAATACAGAGGTACTCCAGTACCTCCACAAAATATTTTTCATGTGCTGCACAGTATTATGTGATACTGTATTATGTGATACTATACACAGTATTACGTGATACTGTGCAGCTCATGAAAAACATTTTGTGGAGGTACTGGGGTAAAATTACATAATGTCTATAATTTATTTTAAAATATTCCAGCAAAAAAAGGGAGGGGGAGGAAAGGTTGGAGATGGGAGTAAAACTATAAAATGTAATTGTTAAAATTGGGAGATGCATCCAGGAGGGTTATTCTACTATTCTCTCTGTGTACGTTAAAAAATGCTACCCTATATGTCGAAGATCATATTTGTAAAGAAGAATAAAAGAGAAACAGGATTATGAATATTATATAAATGCAAGATAGAAAACCATGTATACACCTATATATACACATATTCGTATAGTTTCTTTCTTTCTTTTTTTTAAGACATTATTTATTTGATAGAGAGACAGTGAGGAGGGAATACAAGTGGAGGAGTGAGAGAGGGAGAAGAAGGCCTCCTGCTGAGCAGCGAGCCTGATGTGGGGCTCGATCCCAGGACCTGAGCCAAAGGCAGATGCTTAATGATTGAGCCATCCAAGTGCCCCTCTAACCTTTCAAACTAGTGCAATCCTAATTCCACCCCAGTTTTTCCATGCATGGTTTTGAGCATACAGCTGCCCCATCGGAACTGGAAAGCCACCTAAGTACAGCTTTCTACTAACCAAGCATACTATATAAAGCAAAATTTTAAAAGCAAGTATATTTTAATATGCTTTATTTAACCCAGTAGATAAAAATATTACCAATTCCACCCCTAAGCAAAAGTTGAGATGGTTTACATTCTTTTTTCTAATCCTGTCCTTGAAATCTACTGTGCATCTCTTGTGTGCGGCACATGGCGATCTAGAAGTGGCATGTCTCGAAGGCTTAGCAGCCTCATGAGGCTAGTGGCTACCATGACAGACAGACGGTGCAGTTAGCCCTTTGAGACCCCTCTGCTTCTGGAGTGGACTCCTGGGCAGTTTAGTTTCAGACCAAACACACTGGCTCACACAAAGCCTGCTCTCTTGGAAGACAGACAGCACCGAGCTCAAAACAGCAGGCCCTGTCAGACGATGACAGGAAGTTCTGAGGGTCCAGTGGCCTGGCCAGCGGGAAGCTACAGCTTCTTCACCATTCTCATTTCTTCTTCTTTCTCCAACCTCCTGCCAACATCTTGGCATGAAAGGATTAGAGCCTCCTCAGCTCGCCTCTGAGGGACTCTTGTCAGCGTTCATGTTCTCTCTCTCTCTCCCCATCTGTTGCTCTCATTTTCTATTTTGCACAAAAATGTGCAAGCACACATACCTTATGGGGGGGCTAAATTGTGTCCCCCCCAGCCCCCAAATTCATATAAAACTCCTAACCCCCAGCACCTCAGAGTAAGACTCTGTGGAGATAGGGCCTTTAAAGAGAGAAAGTTAAAGGAGGTCAGTCAGGTGTCTCTAATCCAATTTGACTGGTGTCTTCATAAGAAGGGAAACTTAGGACACAGGAGGGGACAAAGAGAAGACTGGGTGAAGCTCCAGAAAGGAGACGGCCGTCTGAAAGCCAAGAAGAGAAACCGGGAATAAATCCTTCCCTCCTAACCCTGAGCAGAAACCAAGCTTGCCTACACCTTGATCATGGACTTCTAGCCCCCAACTGTGAGGAAATACATTTCTGTTATTTACTCCCCTTCGTCTGTGGTACTAGGTTACCACCAACTCGCTGCCCATGCCCCAAGCTCACAGAGCTTTCAGCCTTCTCCCACATTCTTCCAGTAAGTTAAACTCCACAGGCACTAGTCAAGAATTTCTCTACTCTGTCCAAGCAAGGAAGTGCTGTGGGCACGAGGTAGGGAATGCTTTATGGGCAACAGCATTCTGTCATTTGCAGAAAACTGGGTCAGAAATTAAAATATACCACCTGTCCTTTTCCTGTCCCAGCTCACTGAGTTCTCCGACATAAACCTCTTAATTCTGCAGGGGGACTTCTCTTCTACACAGCCAGAGGTTTCAACGGGCCCATCTTGAAGGCCCCTAATCGTCTTAAAATTCTGTGGCTCGAGCTTGAGCTCAGACACGGGCTCCATCCCACATTCTACACCGGCAGCTCTCTGGATAACGCACACAGAAACAGACAGGGGTTGGGATAATATTTAGTTTTCAAATTTTTTTTTTTAGTATAAATTATTTTAGCTCGAAGCCCGTTGTTTAGTTTCGGCTGCTCTGATGTTTCGCCGCCCCGTAAACATATAAGCCGGGCGAGAACGTAAAGCGAGGTGAATGAACTCCTAATTGTCATGTAAACTGAGAGCAAGGGTTAAACGTGAGGCTGAAATGCCCCACATTTGTCATACGTTTGAACCAAACCGCGGGCAAGCCAGCATTTCTGCACTTCATTTTTCTTGGGGTTGGACCAGAATGAAGGCCTGGAGTTTTAAGAGAGATCTTAAGGTCAGTTGTCCCAGCCCCTGGGTGTTCCTGCTCTTTGTCCCGTCCTAGCAACATCCTGGTGCTGGATCTCTCTCTGTCTCTCTCTCTCTCTCTCCAGGAATGTTTAGGGGGACCCAGTGCAGCCTTCGCTGGGGGAGACTGGATACCACTCTCTGTCTCAGTTGTTCTTTTTTGCTAAACAGGAGATAAAGAGCGCTGCTGCTCTCGGAGGACAGAAACAAGGCAGGAGCGGACGCCCCCACCTGCGAGAAAGGGCTTCCGGAGCGAAACAAAGGCAAGGTTATTGCTAGAAGTAACTGTGCAACAAATGGCTTATGAAAGGGATAAAGAATAGGAATCCCTTGAACACTATCACTGTCCCCTTCAAGAAAGCATCTGCTGACACCAGGCCATCAGCTCCAATCTCTGAAAGTCCCAGGAAACTCACAGACGAGAGGCCCTTGGAACAGCCAGATGGCCACCGGCCATCTTTTTAAACAAAACCTTTGCTTTCCATAAAGATCCCTGCGGAAGGGCCTGCTCTTTCCAGAGCACAGCTCTCTGACGGTCCCCATAGAAAATTCTCTTCATGCCAGTTGGGGGACTAACATCCCCAATAAGACCATTTAGGGAGGAAGTTCCAACCACAGGAGACAGAATAAACAGAATTCTTGAAAGCACTCATATCGTTCATGCAAAGGCACTGGAGTCAGCCTTGGGGGTGCCGGTCCAGCCTCCCCTCAGGGAAGGCTCCAGGCTGCCATGGAAGTTGCTGCCAGGCATCCTCTGCGCCAAAGCTTTCCCCCTCTGGGAACCTGCTACACGGATGTTCTCTTCTTTTTGGGTTGGAAGATCCCATCAGGGGAGCTCAAGGATTGCCTTCTGGGGTGACAGAAGAACAGCAGGGACATTCTCGCCCAAAGACTCTGTTATTAAGCACATATGCTCCCTAGATACGAAGAGGGCCAGTCAAGAGCAGAGAGCAGGATTTTGCTTATTTAGCGCATGGCCTTCTGGGTAGCACAGTCAGCCTGGCAAAGGAAGACCCGAGCTTTACCTTTTCCTCCTCTCAGTGGCCATGGAAGTCAGGGGCTGAAGGGCATGGGGTCTTGAAGGGGAAGAGAGGGCCCCAGAGACCACACAGAGAAAATAGATCTGCCCAAGGAGCTTATTAAGAAAGAACCTGGACCTCACTCTCTCCTTAGGAACTCGAGTCCCTAAGAGTAATTCTCAGCCAGGGCCACTTTATGCCCCAAGAGACATTTGGCAATATCTAAAGGCATTTTTGATTGGCACACCTGGGAAGGTTGCTTCTGACATCTGGTGGGAAGAAGCCACCAATGCTACTGAACATTCTATAATTCATAGGACCGCTCACCGTGACAAAGAATGATCTCATTCAAAATATCAATAGTGCAGAGACTGCCCCTTACTGTACTGGTTAGGGGGTGCCAAGCACCTACGGATTTAAACAAGCTCACCAGGTGATTCCAATGCAAGCTGAAGTTTGAGACCCTGTCCACACCTTGGAAGCAGCCAGTGACCTCAGGTTGCCAGAGCAGTGAGGGTGGCGGGAGATAGATATGGGACTCCACGGAATATGAGCTCATCAGTAGCACTTAAGACAACCATAGCTTACTCTATGAATTCTTTGTAAGATAGTTCCATGGAAGACTTGTAATGGGACTGTGGTCTCTAAGAGTAAGTCCAGCAACCCCAAGCAGGAAGGCAAGGGTATGAAGAGAAGTTGTGTCTCTGAAATTATCAGCCTCACTGCCAATTTCCTCATGGTTTCCTTCATGCCTTTGCTGATTCTCTGAGAGCATTTGCCAGTCCTTTCCTGAGTGTCCTGAGCTTCTGGGTAAGATCCTATCTTCAACCTTAAGTGTCAGAAGTTGGTAAAAGGGGAGAACAGGTCTTGGATTTTGGTCACAGGGTATACAACAGAAGGCTAAGGGAACCTGTCTTTAGGGAAAGAAGGGAAGAAGTTCAGGAGAAACAGCTCGACGGTCTTCTAGAGCTCAAGAGAGTAATATATCAAGAGTCAATGATTTGTGCTCTTTTGTCTCTCTACTCAGCTGCTACCGCCTTCTGGCCAGGCTGTCAATCTGTGGGGCCTCGGTGTCCTTGCCCAGGACGATGGCTGCAGAGCTGTAGGGACTGCTAAGGGAAGGGCCGAGCCATGGCCGTTTAAAAAGTTACTGTAGAAAAAAATGACCGTGCTTGAGTGTGGAAGGTAAGAAACCAGTAGTGTTGAGCTGTTGTTAAGTGACAGTGTTTTTCTGTTAGGTCATGGAATGGTTGGAAAAGGTGTTTGGCAATCTTGGAATAATTATGAATCCTCATGGCTGAATCAGAAGAGAAAGAATTTTTTCTGTATAATTTAAAGGTTTAGGGTCTAAGGAACACAAAGGATAGATTTCAAGGAGCCCCATCAATGTTGCAGTTTCCATTACAAACTAATCTTGTTTCATTAGGTTATTTAGACTCCATAAACAAGAGACCAAGCTTTGTTGTTTGGTTAAGGCAGGATTCTTTTTGTCTTTTTTTTTTTTTTGCAAATTCTACTGTAATCATTGTCTTTCTCCTGAAATACTATTCCCATGACAAAAACTCTGCAACTTGATGTAGCCACAAGTGAAATATTTCCCACCCCAACCCCCATCCAGAACAGCAAACTTTAATTCTGATCACCTGCAGCACTGGATGAGCAATCCAGCCAATGAAACAAACTGGCCCACTGCATTGTAAATAAAACTGAACAGTCATTTTTCTTGATTAGTGTTGCTATTCTATTCACAAATAGCTTAAAACAGCATTTTAATGATCTCAGCGGTAAATGTTATCAGTTATAACAAACAAAACCCACCAAACACTCCTGATAGAGATTGGAGTAGGAGGACAAGGTAGGAGCAGACTCAATAATCAGTCCAAGATCCTGAATCGGCTCCTCATACCCTGTGCTGTAAGGATGCCAGGACTCCCCAGTCCATGTCCCCTCTTTATGCAATCTCTCTCTTTCATTTTCTCCATTATTTCCTCTTCATCTATTGGCTAACTTCATGAGCACATGGGGCTGGGACTATCCTACCTCCTACATTTCGTATAGCATCTAATAACTGTTGACAAAGGCAACATCACCCTCATTTTACCAATGGGGAAGCATTGGAGCTCCAGTGCCAAAGTACTGGACTTCCTCAAGGTCACTACTTCTGAGAGGTTTTCAGGGACTGCACCAATGGAAGCCTTATGGGTTAATCACTTGACCCTGACCTGAAGTCTTCCCACTGATTCATAAACAAACATTTTACAACACCGTGAACCATCTTATCATTGTTTTCTTTGGTATTCTATATAACAAGTTTGCGTGCTTTTCCTTACTTAACCATGAAGAAATGGGTATGGATAACTACATAAATGCAATGCCCTTCATCTGTGAATGCATCTCCTATGTTCAGGTTCAAGACAAATGCTCATGGGAATCTCAAGGGAAATGGCCTAACAGGATTTCCTTGAGTAATTGAAGCTATGCATCACCTGGGGGAGGAGAGGGTCAGCTTGCTTCCTTTGGAGGATGGTCCCAACACAAAGGACACAGCCACAAAATGTGTCCCCTGAGGAACTCCTTCTGTGGAAGACAAGCCCCAAAACGGTCATAGTAAAGTGTCTAGAAATGCTACTGAGTGGCATGGTGCCCTGACCACAAGCAGCTCCTGACCTCAGGTTTCCCTGTTCTCCTATGCCTTTGGTGGTACGGCATATCCTACAAACGTGCCTTATAAAAACTTGTTCAGCAGTACTGATCTACCAACTCTGGGTTACTCTCAGCCACTCCATTCCCAGTCTCACCACATTATTTACGAAGAGTTCTGCAGACACTGATGGGACATATTCCTTGAATGAATGCTTGAAATGACCCTCAAGAGCCTTTGATTATATGGAGCACAAGGTGCTCATGAGAAATCACTCCTTTGTTCATATATAAAGTAGCTGGTTCTCTTCCCCTTCTTGCTTCTACGCCGGACGTTATTTTGACTTGGTTAAAAACCACCATCACCAACAGTGTGGTAAATTGCATTTATTACACTAGGATAGGAATAGCATTGACACAATGATGGCTCCCATGCCAGCATGGTTCCTTTCACTGATGGTAGCCAAATACACTATCTCGGACGTGGTTTTAGTGGTGACCATTTCCTAGGAAACTCCGCCTTTCTTTTTACTGCTTTATTCATAGCCAAGCCAGTCATTATCCTGGCAAGCCATTAGATGAAGAAACTCACCTCCAGGCTTATTTTCTTTGCATTTTAAGACGGTGATGGGGAAAGTATAGAGACTTTCCTGTCAAAGGAGACTGGCCTTAAAACAGGTGAAAAAAGGGGGCGCCTGGGTGGCTCAGTGGGTTAAAGCCTCTGCCTTCAGCTCAGGTCATGATCCCAGGGTCCTGGGATTGAGCCCCGCATCGGGCTCTCTACTCAGCAGGGAGCCTGCTTCCTCCTCTCTCTCTGCCTGCCTCTCCACCTACTTGTGATCTCTGCCTGTCAAATAAATAAATAAAATCTTTAAAAAAACAAAAAACAGGTGAAAAAAGGTGTATGATTTTCTTAAAGGCAGCCAACTTGCATGAATACCCCAGTGCTTTGGATTGGAGCTCAACACTGTGCAAACCATGCAGGAATTGGGAATATGCTTGTAAAGGCTTTAAAATGGCAACCACCACTCTTGAAGTCCTATGTGTACAATAGCCTGAGGTCCACCCTTTCTTAATGTACTGAATCTTTCGTCCGAGGGTGGAGTTCTAGTCCTCCTTCTGTCCAGCCTTTTTCCTGGGTGGAGAAGGGAGGCAGGCTGCAGGGTCTCCCTCAACAGGTAGCAGTAGCTGCACATACGCATGTGCAAAGACATGCACACGGTGAATAGTTACAAAGCATGGGGATGTGGCCCCTTTTTAGGTTCCTTTAGGGTTCTCCCAACCTCTCCCTCTATTTACTCTAACCTCACACGTTGTGCCAAACACTGGCTCTGCCGTCAGACTCAGGAGCCTCTCAGTACTGCCTGAGCCCCTATCGGTGGACAACCCTGGGTTACTCCCCCATCCAACAGGGGCTAGAACCCCACTCTCTCACAGGGCCAAGGAAGAGGTCTTTTGGCAGTGTTGGTGGGGAGAAAGCTTCCTATGAGCAGCACTCTTTCTTCCTCTTTAAAGGTACAATCTGGTCCATCCAGTTCCTTCTTTCTGGATGATGGTGTGGGGAAGTCCATGACCTGCTGAGATGGAGTCTCCTAAGGCTGGGTGGGTCTTGGCTGCTGTTAGGAACTGCTTCTCTCCGTGACTCTCACTTGGAATGTGAAGTACGTAAAGAAATTTGCATAGCAATTGGTTTCAATCAGCCATTGGCTAAATATAAATATCTCCCAAAACACCAACCCCCCTCCCCACTACCGCAAAAATCCCATCAAGAACACATTTCCAAACCTGGCACAAAGAACACATAGTAAGAGACCGTACTTAACACACAAGCCTGAAGGGTGAGTGTCTGGATCGCCCGTGGGTGGGACACCACTGTGCCTGTGTTGTATCTGTATCCCTTTCTACTAGACTGCCCACAAAACCACTGGGATGAGTGCGACCTTGTCTTTAAGCCTAAGGACCAAGATCAGCACCGACAGGAAAACACTTCTGCTAGCCCTGTCTCTTGTTACCTACAATGGCTTTTCCTTATAGTTCTGCTGTTTGGGGGGGCTCCTACCAACTCCAGGGGATTGCAGCGAGGAAGCACACATATACCTGGAGCTGGGAGTAAGAGATCAGAACCCCCTACGCTTCTTTTCTGAACCAATTAGGATTCATCTCGGGAATACCACTAAATTGCAGCTCAGGTCCAATCCATCTGAGTAAGTCTTCCATTTTAGAAAAGTCCATCAATCTGCTTGCTATGCCAGATGGCTTAAGCCTAGTATCCTGGCATGTGTTTGGTTAAAAGCTCTCCCCCACATCACCCGTGTCTTACGTGGTGCATCTGGGATTCAAAGGCTGTGATTGAAAGAGCCTTCAAACTCGCAGGTGTGCAGCTCACTGGGGACGCTACACACAAATTTAAAATGCAGCAGCCATTAGTGTCCAGTCTCGTTACTTTCATAGCCAGGAGAGGCAGAACATGAATGCACGGACACAGGGGCCCTTTTGGGGTAGAGTGGGAAGGAGGGGGAAGAAAGGTAACTGAAGACCCTCAACAGGGACAAGATGTTCTGCAACTTCTGGAAGTAATCAGGGAGAGCAAAGCCAAACAGCCCATTAACAATTGTGCACAGACAGTTCTACCTGGCCAAGTCCAGGACAGCCAAGTGGTTGAGGGGGTTCCAGAAAGGGGACTAAATCAACTCGGTCCCACGGAAAGTGGGGTCAGGCCAAGGACTGAATCGGCCTTGAAGGTTCTTTTTTTATACCACACTTTAAATAAGGTAGATTTCCTAACTAGTATCTGACCAGCCCTATCACCATCCTACTCAATCAAAGGAGCTCTTGGCGCTTTACAAAAACCAAGGGCTCCCTCTGGCACCAACAGGACCGCAAGAGCCCTCCACCAAGGGGAGCTTCCAGATGCCCGAGGCCAGGTCTAGACTAGAGACATGTCCATTGTTCCCTTCCCAGAAAGTCCCCAGCCATATTTCCACCCTTCTGGTCCTCTAATCCTGCAGAATCTCAACAAGTAGGGAAGTCGTTTTCTCCTCTGGAGACAGGGGTAGAGTATATGGGTATTTACCTACTGAGTAGTCTGGGCTGACAAAATACTCCAATGTTTCCTAGTCCCTCCTCTTCCAATGGGTCTTAAGATTTGAGAACTTTAGAATTTCTCTTCTTGTTGTACAGGAGTCACACAAACATTCTTTCACTTGTAGAAAGTGATTCCTTTCCAGCTGGTTTAACTTCTGCTCTGAGCTCTTCAGAGTAAACATAAGTCACCAAATACCCGGTCTCCTGTTACTTAAAATGACGCTATCAAAAACACTGCTCACGACAGGTTTTAAGATTAAAAGTAGGCTTTCAGAAAACAGCAACAACAGAGTCTTGTAAGCTGTGGAGGTAGGCCACACTGCAAGCTGCTCCCTCTTTGTAATGAGTGCCAATAGTATTTAACTTCTGCCATTCTTGCGTGGGGCATCCGTGACAAAGGTTCACCTGGCCACGTGGTTAATACTGGAAATTTAGTTTTAAGACGCGCCCACTATTTTTGCTCAGGTCACTAACCAATACAAGTCTAATGTCATTTGACTAAAATAAAATTGGCACCGCAACTACATGGTTCTTGTTAAGAGCTCTAAATGACAATGGGGCTTCACGCGGATGTATTTTGATACCAACTTCAAAGCCAAGGGGCACACCAGCTTGTAAAGTTTGTTAAGAATGAGGGTTATTGCTTGTAAAGCTTGTTAAGAGTAAAGGTTATTGCATTATAAACAGAGATTTCTGTTGGAGTAGTCATGGGCAGAGAGTGGTTGCAGATTTACGTGTCCTTGCTTTTTGGGGTCAAACATTTGTCTTTAGTGAAGTAAGGGCGTTGGGTTTTATTCTAAAAATAAATGGCAGGAATGTGTGCTGGGACTTCAGGATTCTCTAGCGGGTGGGTGGAGGGATCAACCCAAGTCAGGATACAGATAACAACAGAACGAATTCAGAAAAATGCTCTCTAAAATCATGTTGATTTGGCAAGGTTATCTTATAAAGATAGGTTGGGTTGAATAAAATTATTTCCTGGGGGAAAAACGTGAATAATTAGTGCCAAGCTATTCACAGAATGGAAAGTTCTACACTTTGGGAGGTTGAGCGACTTGGTGGTTTCTAAAAAACAGATCAGCATATTCCATTGTTCTTTTTCCCCTGAAATTTATAGTTCATAATTCTTTAATTCCAGTCTCTAGATCAAATGGAAAAAGTGAACACCTATTTAGTCATGTCCGAGACTTAAGGGCACCAAACCGTCCTGAATACTTAAGAGTAAGATGCCCAGACAATGGACTGCATCAATTCAGCTCAGAGAAAAAAATATACAAGTTGAAAGAGAAGAACTTAGCACTTAGCAATAGCTTTAGAATCTGTAAGCTCACCCTGAGTCCTAAAGATCAGGCCAAGAAGCTTAAAAAAACACAGATCTGCTAGGTTTTTAAAAGAGGCCAACAGCGAAATAAAAATGTTAAGGCATGAAATGCTAAACTCCTTTAAAAATGTAAGCATAAATAAGTGAAATTGAGAGTTATAAACTCACATGGATCAGTTCGGGCAAAAAAAACTAGAAACAGGACTATTTGGCAAGCACACACGTACATAAATCAGCTGCTCCAGAGGACACGCATCCTCGGGGGATAAGGGAATTTGACTAACGTGCTTACTGAACAATGGTGCAGTAAAGATGAATAATTATTTCTGAAAAATTACCTTGCACACAGGGAGATGTCAGAAGATTGGAAAAAGACCAACAGCATGTGATAGTGATATAGAAGGAAAACAAAGGGTAGTGAGAAATTAGCATAGGACACATGCAGATGTTAGTTGTGGAATAAATATTAGGGGAACGAAATGTAAAAGGGTCAGAATACCAAGAACAATCTGCATTTAAAGTACCATGGGCAAGTTCATGGATATCTTGAAGACTTTAAGTTTGCTCTTGTGGTAGTTAAGAATGTAAAGGAATGGGGAGGAGAGCGTTGAGCCGAATGTGTGCTGAGTCTTAGGAAAGAGTTTCTACTGGTCCAAAGATTCAAAATGGAGGCTTGAAAATGGATGGAAATCCCAAGTAAATGAGGTATTAAGCCCAGTCATGGAAAGGTGTTTCAGAAGGGGCTCTTACTCTGCCTACATGTTATACCCTGACTCACTGACCTGATGGAAGACCCAGGACAGGGTGCCATGAAACTTATAGAGGACATGCAGGTGGGGGAGTACCACGGAAGACTGGAGATGGGAGGAAAGGAGAAAACCAGGTCAGACAGGTACACCTACAAACAGAATCCACCAAAACCAGGTATGAACAGGCTGGAGAAACCCAGAAGGAGACACAAATTAGAGATGAGGAAAGTAAACATGAACTCACAGTAGAACAAGGGCAGGAGGCATTGTGTGGAGAGGGAGGCCATTGGCCAGAGACTCATTTAGAACTACATTGGGAGCATGTGACCCAGAGGGATGTTTAACCAGGTGAAAGTTCTACCCAACCTCTTTCAATAATCATCCAGCCAAGTAGCAGGAGCTTCCCTTCACCCAGCCTGCCCCAGAAACTGGCTCCTTTCCCATGGGAATCCTGGGGTGTAGGAATCCTCATTCACACTCTACAGATGAGACAATGGAGGAGAGAGGCCACATCAGAAGACATGGACCAAGACAGTGTCAGACCTAGGGTGTGCAAACAGGTCAGCCCAACTCCAACGTCAGACTCTTCCATACCAGATGCACTCACAGCCTTCCCTCCCTTCAGGTTTCTGGGCAGACCTCCCTTTCTCAGAGGCCTTCTTATATAATTAAGCCAGGGTCGGGAGACACTGTCCAACTTCATACCACTTATTTCCATCTGATGTGACAGATGTTTGTTTACTGCCCTCTCGTTGGAACATATGTTTAGTGCAGGGTTTTCAGAGCCCTAGAACATGTCTGAGGTTTTACAGGTGCTTGATAAATACATGATATTAAATTATTACCTCCCAGGAATGAGTGCTTTGTTTTTACTAATTCATCTACCGGCAGGTTGCCTAGTTTGGAAAAACAAAGCACTTAGAGGAGAAGAATTTTAAGAAGTGTGAGAGATCTTGCTAGATTTTTTTCAGAACATTGATTTACCTCTACTGAACAAAGCGGTCAATATGCTTCTGTAAGGTACTGATTTTATGAATAGAAATGCCCTGTCTTTGTTAAATAGTAGACAAGGAATCTGAAGGAGAGAACCAAGCCACTGGACTCCTTTGTGTCTCAATCCAACCCCATCCACCACACCAAGAAAGTAACAGGGTATGGATATCCATACAAAGAAACCAACTGAAAAGTTACTTGTCACCCTGATGCTTTCTTAACGATACTAAGGAACTGATGAGGAATTGAAAAGAAAAACCAAATTGACCACATTGCTCACAGAATAACCCAAGTAGTCTGGTTATTTTGTCATTGGAGAAACAAAGCTGAAGTTCGAACACTCTTTTCTTTTTCCCATTGACCCTCCTCTGTTCTACTTTTGAGCGCTAGACACACCATTCTTGTCTAGCTGCCATTTAGAGTTTTAAATTCTCTGAAGCAGGTCAGAAGTGTTTGGGGGCTTTTTATGAAAAGTCAGCATCTCTCAGGTGTTTAATCATTCTTTTGTGATGTTAAAGGAACTAGAATTCTCTGATGAGGCTGGGCTGCTGTCCCGAGTAGAACCAGAGGCGGCCAAAAGGGAGGATAACCTCTGGAAAGAGCCTCCAGTGAGTAATCAGACACCTACCACTGCCTGATACCACACTGGTCTCTTTTATACAGAGAAAAAGTATGAGGGGAACAGAGAAAAGGAGTTGGCTTGTAGAGCAGCAAAGGGGGAAGCAAAAGTAGCTACCATAGGTCTCTAATGCTCATGCACAGGCGTGGTATGTAGGCTGTATATGCCGGAGCTCATGTAGCCCTTACAAACAGCACAAGGCTGAGCTTGGAGATGTTAAGGCGGCTGCCCGAAGGCCTGCATCTAGTAAGTACAGAGCCAAGGTCTGGATGGCTCTGGAGTCCACACTCACGATCACCAAGCTACATGACCTGCACCCGCCTGATGACCCCTCAGATCCTCACAGGATTTGTGTCATGGGGGAAGGGGCTTGGGCTTCTGATGGTCCCCCAGATGTTTTTCTACAAAAACTGCAGCATTTTGGAGAAAAGGGCTATTGCAGATGCATTCACAACAGAATCCCTCTGATAGTCTCCTCATTCATCAAGAAGCTCATGATACCAAAGAGGGTTATTTTGGCTGAGCCCTCTTATGTTTATTTCAGTGGAAAAAAAAAACAAACAAGGATACCTGCTGGAAGAATCCATCTTTAGCACAATTTTAACTGGCCAGAGAACCTACAGAAATATTTTGCCTAGAAAAATTTCATCTATAAAGGAATTTGCTTTTCTAGTTCAGAATCCATTGCAGTCCCCCAACCTGGCCCTAGTAAATTATAAAGACCTACAGCAACTTGACACCCAACCCAGTAATGCCATCTTCACAGCAACAAAGGGAGATGTGGTGGGCGGGGCGGGGCGGGGGAAGAGTGCGGGGAAGTCCACATCCTAGAATCAGGATGCCTGTGTTTCAGGCTGCCTGGGTCATCTAGGGGAGCTTTCCCAACCTCTAGGACTCTTAGCTCTCTCATCAGGAAGATGGGGATTCACTGCGTTTGCCGTAAGGTTCAAGGAAGGTCATTTATATACCATTACCACAGCTGACGTTTGCAGCACACTTACGATATTCCAGGTGTCCACTAAGTGTCTCATGCATGTATCTCATTCTTACCCCATGAAGTAGGTGCTACCATTAAGAGCTCTGACTGAAGGATGGGGAACTTCTGGCCCCACTGGGGTGAATTAATCTCTCCAGGGTTATATAGCTGGTGAGTGATGCACCAGCATTTGGACTCAGATCTGAGTGGCTTCAGAGGCTATATTTTTAATTACTAGAAGCTGAAGCTTATAAGTGTCTCATGATTGGGTTCAGCCCTGCTGCTCTGCTGCTATCCTTTGTACATGAAACCCTTGGAATGTCATGATCAAATGGGAAGCCTTATTGCTGTCAAAGGGCCCCAGTTTTTGCAAATGGGTCAAGGAATTCCTGAGAGAACATTCTGAGCATGCACATCTGCTCAGATCCCCTCAGAGGACACTCAGTTCCTAACAGGAGATGGGTCAGTTGCACATCTCTGTCCTTGCTTTGCCCGAAGCTGTTAAAAATTTTAATAACTAGCTCCAGCTTTATGGTTTCCTGAGGCTACATTAAAATAATGAATGCGTTTTCCCCCCAAAAGTGTCATGATGTGTTTGAGGTCACATAGTTTGGTGCTGACAGGGCTGAATCTTTTGGGTAAATTATGGTGCCTCAATTTCTTCTATATAAATGGGAAGATTGGACCAGATCAACTCCATGGCCTCCTTTGGCTCTAAAAAAGGATGATTATGGGCTACAGATTCTACCAGCCAAGTAACATGCTGGATCAGGCCTTCCTCTACAAAT
Source organism: Mustela nivalis (assembly GCF_964662115.1). Taxonomy (NCBI): domain Eukaryota; kingdom Metazoa; phylum Chordata; class Mammalia; order Carnivora; family Mustelidae; genus Mustela; species Mustela nivalis. Next base: position 25,285,144 of record NC_139023.1, on the reverse strand, counting down.
TGGGGAAGGGGAAAGATGGATAGGAAAGAGCAAGGAAGTAGGAGTTTCAGTGTGATGGTAACAAGGAAGAGAGCTAAGTGGCTGAGGGAGACTCTGGGGAGAGAAGGGGGTGTGGGAAAGGAGTCACCCATGGGAGTGGAGCCACATGGGAGGAGTGGTCCTTGCCCACTGACAAATGGCTCTGTCCTCTCTGGGCTTCACTCTGAGATACTGGGCACACTCTCTCATCTCAGCCACTTACCTGCCTCTTCAGTGAGGGAGGGAAGAAAAAAGGGACTGTATGGTTTCAGCAATTCCTTTTTCTTGATTTCAGCCCACCTGTGCTCATTGTGGATGGAACTTTATGGTCAAATTTCATGACAGCAAAGACTCCCAACTATTGTAGGATGTGCTATTATTTTACAGATTATCAAGAAAGAAAAATACTGCCCCTTATCGTTGTATAGTGTCACTGATAAGACACAACTGACTTTCAGAGATATTAACATTTTAGAATTGATGAAATATATTCTTATATTTATTGCTATTATTAAAACCTATACTTAAAGGGTTTGCCATGTACCAGTAACTGTATTATGTGCTTTACATAATCTCATTCAGCACTTGCCACAACCTGTGAGGTAGGTGTTGTTATCCCCATTTATAGAGGAGAAAAGCTCAGAGAGGCTAAGTAATTTGCCCAAGGTTGCCCAGCTGGTGGAGACCAAATAGGAAGCTGAGTCAGTCTGACTCTAGAGCATGTGCTTTAGCCATCAACTTCTTTCATCACCAGCTTTCACAGTGGTGGGCCATTATGGTCCTTGGGATGACAAAGGGACTTAGTCATTGTCTTGGGGCCCTGGCTTTCCCTTCTCTTACTCTAGGTAGGAATGCTAATGAAGAGGATGGAGAAGGCACCACAGGTGCCCATGGGGAATTAGAAAACTCTTCTTAGCTTTGGATATGCAAGAGTTAAAACACAAAAGAAGTAGGCAGCAGGATTCCCAGGGCTGTCTCTACACAGAAATAGAGAGGTAGTGAGGGGAAGGTGGGGGACACACAGACTGTAGGTCATTGCTCACACAGAGGGGGTTACTGTAAGACTGATGATTATGCCTCGAGGCATGCAGGAGCCTTCCAAGGATTTGCCTGGGGACCTGGCAAGTATGAATTCATGTTTGTGTCTTAAAAAGACACAAATCCTTCAGGTTTCACAATCTGGGTTCCTTTCCAGCCCCACTCCTGGGGCAGGGGGGCAGTGAGGGAGGTTTATGAAAATAGGAGTGGTTGAGTAGAGGAAACTGGGAGAGTAGGGTCCACTTGGGCCACATGAAGAAGTGATGGTCCAAAAAAGGCGGGGGCAAATGACTAAGGAAAGATGTCTGGTTCTTTGGCCCACAGTTTTCTTTGGCCCACAAAAATGGGCCATTTCCTGCCCTATGCCTTCCAAGGCCAATCCCACAGACAGGCAGTGGGAAATCTACTGTTTACTTTGAAGGGGCAGTGTTCCAGTGCAAGAGGAGTCCTGAGAGTCCATTAACTCTGTGGTGGTCTCCAAAGTGTAGACACCCATGAGGAATATGGGGAGGAGGCAACAGAACTCTTAATGTAGACTTTGTCCTTTTCCAGTATTTGTGCTAGGTTTTCTACTGGGTAGAATATAGTAATATAGGTGTAAGCAGATAGTTATACATTGGATAGGCATATGGACCAATTTCCTTATTGATATGGGTCTGTTGGAAGACTATCACCTTCAGGAGAAGACTATCACCCCATTCTCTTTAAGTTCCTGTCAAAGCTCTGGATGACAAGATCAAACAAACTCCACTCATTCTGGGTATATTCATAAGATTGTTTTGGATCTTGCCTTTACATTTCCCTCAACTTGGTAGTAAATTAATATAATTATTTTTTCTCTTTTTCCAGCCACTAGCCTAGTAGTTGGAGTTTGCCAAAGCTATATTCCTCAAAATTTACCTCAAGAATTCCTTTTTATTTTGCATTGATGGGGGGGGGGTAGAGAGAAGGTATAATTAAGAAATATGGCAACCAACTGCAAAGTGTAGACCTTATTTAGCTCATGAATCAAACAATCTGTAAGAAGAAAAGACAGACAAATGGGGAACATTTGAACTGACTGGATATTTGATATTAAGGAATTATAATTAATTGTTTATGGTGTGATAGTAGTGGTATGGTTAAGAATCTTTACCCTTTAGAGATAAATACTGAAAGGTCTACCAATTAAATACAGGGTTTAAGATTTCCTTGAAAACAACTCAAGGATCTCAATAAAACAAGACATCCATGAATTATTATTTAAGATGGGAGACAGGGTACGTGGGGATTTATTATACTTTTCTATGTGTGCATTGAGATTTTCATTTTAAGAAGTTAAAAAGAAAATAAAGTCAACCAAACATGCAGCAATTAGTGAGGGAGTCCTGCTGTGAAAGAAACCTTCACTGTGTCAGTCATGCACCTGAGTCATGTGACCCAAAGAAAGGCAAATGCGATTGGCTAAGCATTTGGGAGGGATCTTGAAACTCCCAGAGTTTGCATTTTAGACCAGAAAGGGAATGGTTTGGGACTGGAGCTGCTTTTCTGATCGCAAAGGAGAACTTGCTGATTCCTAATGGAATGAATAAATAGATAAATAAATAAATAAAACCATTAAATTAGATCCCTGTGAAATTTGGACATCAAAGAATGATTGTGAAGCAACATTTTGATGAGTTAAGTACAGATGAACCGGGAACATGCGGCTTCAATTTCCTTCGAAATATACACGTTTGTAGATTTAAGGACAAATGCTCTATGAAACATGTGCTAAACTGCAATGCTTCGAAAGACATTAAGAGAGTCACTGAACCCAAGTGGGCCCTGGCTCTGGTCCCCCAAATTGTAGCGTGTTCCTCTCCTTTGGAGAAGGATTTCTCCACCTCACCCCATTTCCTCTGTAAACTCTACCTCCTTCCTTCCAGGTCTAATCCAAACTTGACTTCAGATTCTCAAAACATAGGACAAGAAAAATCCAGAGATCAGCAACTTTTTTTTTCCTCCTCTGTTTTGATGAGAAAGAAGCAAATTCTTGGAGACCCAACTTGGAAAGTGTTTACTGGCAAATCCATAAAGCTCAACCTGTTGGTTTACACTTGGGAAGTGTTGGGAATAGTTAACACAGTGAAGGGCAGAGGAAATGGGGGCTGAGGTAATACCACTATGCTCCCTCCCCTCCTCTGTCATGCCAGACAGAGCCCAAATGCAACCATCTGGACCAACCTTATGTAGAGATCCACGTGGTACAAAGCTTTTGAAGATGGTGTTCTCCCAGGCTATGTGGCTCAGGACCCAATACCCAGCCCACGGCTCGCTGAAGTCAGCAGGGAGTAGAGAAGTTACTAGGGCCTATGCTGCTGCAGAGCCTTGACCTAGAGAATGGGAACCCGAGAAGCTGGACTAGGGCCAAATGAGTGCCACGCAACACAAAGGCCAGTGATCCTCACTGGAGTGCCTGGAATGTCGAGCTAGGAGTGATTTAAGATGCTCTTTGGCCTGCAAGCCCCAAAGTGAAGGTTTTTGCTGCAGGAAGGTGGTACAGTTTGTCAGAAAGTGTTTTTTTGCAGGTTGGTTGGAGAAAGTTCCACTATGGAGACGGTGGGTGGTTGGGAGTCCTTGGACCTAAGACACTCAGTGGGTGTTCTGCATCTCTGAAGCCTGGGCCCTACCCCACCTCCCAGGGAGGACACACACAAGGCTGTCACAGAGCTCCTGCTGCTCTTGGCAGCTCCTCCAGGAGATCTCATCTGTCCGTAGCCCTCAATGGTTCCAATTATGAAATTGGAGTCACTCATCTTAATTTCCCCGCACACAGAATTCCAGGGGGAATAAACCTTCCCTGCTTGGAACTGCTGTCTCTACAGGGGTCAGAGTGGAGTTTCTCCCTCCAGATACTGCCACGAACACTGTTCACAGATAGGCCACTTACAAACCGAAAATATTTGGCTACAGACTATAATGACATCCATTTGCTGACTTCCCGAGGAGTCACAATGGCAGTGGCATTGGCTTCGCAGACTGGCCATCCTGCAGTGACTGTGCCTCCCTGTCTTCTGGCCACCTGTAGCTCTAAAGCAAAGGGCAGTTTTGTGCTTTGCAAAGCGGGACCCAGGACGCATTCAGACTTCCACCACGGGCGTGAATGCAGCACCCAGCCACACAGGAAGTGGAAGTGAGAAGTGCTGGGAGCATGACAGGAGCTAAAAATGGTAATGGGGGGGGGGGGAGAGGACAAAACTTTTCAGTTTTCTGTAAATGGCTCTTGAGAGTTGGGTGTATACCATAGAACGCATCTCACCAGCGACCAGACCAGGTTTTCCCCAGGTTTTTACTCAACAAAGTACACAGAGAGACATTACCCAAGACACAGGAGATCAAAGCCATTGCTTTTTGCAATGCCAGAGACCAGGCTGGCTCGAATCCTTATGAGCAGGATCAACAAGCTCCCTTCCACAGAAACCAAACCAGGGTCTTCTTCAGAAGACCTTGCAGTATATGTAGCAAATAGCCAGGAGCCAAATTCCTGTCTCCCAGTTTCATGGAAGCACAAAGGGTGTAGAAGTTGGGTGTGCAGAAGGGAACATCTCCCAGGCTCTCCCTCAGGACTCACCAGGTAGAGGACAGGGACCACTGAGGAGACAGAGCAGACCTGAGAATGGAGGGCTTGTTCTCTGTGGGGGAAGTCAGGGCAAGTGGATATGCGAGCTGGAGCTAAGAGTTCTCTTGTGGCAGGGCCCAAAAGAATCACCTGGGGAGCTTGGTGAGCATGAAGATAGTGGGCCCATAAGGATCATCTGGGAGCTTCAGAAGGGAAACAGATGTCCCCTGCCAAATGCTTTTGATTTAGCAGCTTTTAGAGCCCAAATATCTGCATTGAGAAAAACAAACCCAGCCCTCAGTTCTCACCTGAGGAGTCCTCAGAACCCACACTGCTCTCAAGACTTCACCTGTAAGTCTCCCCAGGTGTAGCGCAGCCCAGGATGAAAAGGCCCTACCCATGCTCATGCTTATGAGACTAGGGTCCATTTTCTACATTCACTTTGGGGTCTAGGAAATTCAGAAAGTTTGTAGAAGGGAGGGGGTGAGGGTACATGGGGGAAGAGAGCATGGCACTTCATGGTCATGGGGTTCTGTGGGCCTGAGAGCAATCCTAGATGCCCTGCCTCTAACCTAGGAGCTGGGATTCCACATCAAATGCTCTGGTTTTCAGCTTCTGTGGAATTCACTATCTGTGTCAAGGCACCAGGTGGTCATGGATGTGTTTAAAGTTCGAGATGCCCATGGTCATAAACGGTTGACTCTGAGGCCCAGCTGGGCAGACAGAAGTGATCTGCTGGAGTGTTGCAGCTGTTTTAAATTGAATTTGAATGCTTTTAGACACTATACATATCTTCTATAATATGTATCATGCAGATCATATACATATATAATAATATATATTCAACTATATGTAATGTCTAAAAACATTTGAATTACACACACGCACACACACACTGCTGTTGTTCAGAGGCCTCACCAGTTCCTTTTGTCTTACACCTGAATGATTCACATACTTAAAGAACTCCTTCCTGGTTCCTATATGCATTTGGGTTTGTGGCCCCAGGCTAACCCATATAACTGACACTTTTTATGGGGTTAGTTCCAATTTTCCAGCTGGGCTCTGAGGAACAGGACCCAGACTGAGAGAACCTTTGCCTTAAAGAGGAAGGAAAATCCAGGAAGGTCTCTGCAGCTGGGAGCATGGCAGACACAGGACAACCTCACCCAAGGCCAAGGTGCCAAAGCTCAGACGAAGGGAGGGTGGGCAGGAGGAAGTGTGGCTTCCTAGCCCTTTCCAGTGACACAGCTCTGCATGCTTTCAAGATCCCAGTGGTCTAGGGTAGTGAGAGAAGTATCTCTTCAACTCAGGAACATGCAGCCATCATCCCATGGCCCTAGCTTCCAAGAACAGTGAAGGGATCCAGCAGTCGTTTCTCAAAGCGTTGGTGACAACCACAGCCACCTGGCAACCTCTGTGAGTGGCCTTTACCCTGCCTGAAGTGCTTTCTCTTCCCATCTGTGATTCTGCTTACTTTTTCCCTAATGACTTCAATATCCAGCTCAAACTTCCAACTTCCCTAGAAGCTTTCCCTGACCAATTTCATGGAAATGGGCAAACTCCACTTCCTCTCAACCTATTGCCTACCCTACTTTTCTTTTTAAATTACTTTTAATTAACATATAATGTATTATTTCCCCTATGCCTTGGCTCACTGCTAATATTTCTGAACTATATAAATTTCATCTTCTCAGTTGGATTGTCAGCTTCTTGAGGATTGGTACCATACCAATTTTTTTACCATCTGCATTTCTCAAACACCACCATAGTACCTGAAACATGTCATTAATTTACGGAGTAGTTCATTACCACACTAGTAGCTTCAGGTAATAGTTACACAGAATTCTTTCATCAGTCATGCCCAGTGACTGGAAGCTTCCAGAAATTTCTGGCAAATTAGTCTGGGAACACCATTCTGGCAATTTCCTGGCATTAGGCTTCTTGGATTGCATCACATCTTGGAAAGAATGGCCTGCTTGGGTCCAGTCACTCAACATAAAAGTTGCCTCCATTCACGTACTTGTAGCAAAGAAACCTGATAGGCCAGTGTGAAGAGCCTTCCTTTAATGAGGCTGTAAAACTGTAAGTAACTTAATGGAGAGGCTCAGGAGCGCCTACAGTGAGTTGAGTGATGGGTCCCCAAAAGATGTCCACCTGGAGCTTGTAAACATGACCTTACTTAGAAAAAGATGTAATTCAGTTAAACATCTTAAGAGGAAATCATCCTGGATGATGCAGGTAGACCCTAAATCCAATGCCAAGTGTCCTTATAAGCAGAGGAAAAGACAGAATTGGAAAGGACATAAGTGGGAGGTCATATGGTGATGAAAGCAGAGATTAGAGCAATGCGACCAGGAGCCAAGATGTGCCTGCAGCCACCAGAAATGGGAAGATTCTCCCTGACAGATTTCTTGGGGAGTGGGGCCCTGCCCGCATCTTGATTTCAAGGCCCTGGCTTCCAGAACTGAGAGAGAAGAGATTTCTGCTGCTTTAACCTACCAAACATGCAGTCACCACTACAGCAGTCCATAGGAAAGGAATGCAGTGGTCAAGAAGGACAACAGGTGGGGATGAGGGTACTGAGGAGAGGTGCTGTGGCACCTGACTTCAGAGACACCATCAAAGGAGAAGAAGGAGACTTGCCACAATCCCAAGGAGCTTGCCCTTGTATATTTTTCTAGAAAAGCTTCCATATGCCATTATTACCCCAAAGATGTTCACTGTTCGGGCTCAACCTACATACTTCGCCTTTGAGCCTTCTTATCTGAGGACTGGGGTTACAGTCCAAAAAGATGGAACCAGCTAATCCTGAAGTGCAGGGTCTTCAGAAGGAATCGTGTGTCTCCAAGGACCTAACTCCTTTATTCTCTCCTCTGTTTATCAAGAATTTATTGAGCATCTACTATGCTATACACATTGGCTAGTCTGGCTAATTACAAAAGAGGTCCTGGTTATCACCACACACTCAGGGGCGGGGGCGGGGGTGGGTTACCTCTATCTGAGCAGGTCAACCTCACCCTGAGCTTTTCACATCTCTGCTTTAACCTACCAAACATGTAGTCACCACTACAGCAGCCCCTAGGAAATCTCAGCCCTTGGTCAGAAATGGTTTCACATCTCAGGCCTTGGCCAGAAATGGTTCACATTCACCTGCAATCCTCTTGTCAGGCTCACTAACAAAAGGAGTCAGAAAAACATCACGGTCGAGTTTGGGTGTGTGAGTAATTTCCTCTTATAAAATGGACATCGGTCATGTAGGAAAATGTCTGTATTTTCTTCAAGAGGCACAGTGAAGTATTTGGGGGCAAAAGGTTGTGACTGCCATTTACTCCAAACCACCTGAATAAAAGACTCCCCGAAGCAAACGTGGCAAAGCAGTCATCGCGCGACCGACGTGATGGGATGTGGGGGCTCGCTGTGCAGTTTTTTCGGCTCGCCCATACGTTTGCAAATGGTCAAACCCCAAACTCCAGCGGACGTCTATTACTTATTTATTTATTTTTTACACACAGGGCGATCGCTCTGCTGTGCTGATGCTGTCCGTGTTTTCAGGTACGAAGACTGAGTGTCTCCATAAAGGGAGTTGTCTTCTCTCAACTAGAAATGCACGACAGAGGCTGCAGATCTGTGTCTGCAAGCCTGGTTCTTAATTGCTCTTTGGTTCTATTTATGGAAGGGAGAGAAGACACATTTATTGAGAAAAAGTCGGGTACCAAAAAACAAAACAAAAAAAACAACAAACCAAACAAAATGCAGCATTGGCACAGAAGCAGGAAGAAAATGCCTCGCTGAGAAAGCAAGGCATCCGTAAGATGGTGGTTTGTTTTTTTTTGTTTTTTGTTTTTTTTTCCTTTGGTAAGTTACAGACCTAAGCATGCCGCTTGAGACTGCTGGCTGGCTGGGTGCTTTGTTAAGTGCATCTAGCTCATGTGGGACTGATTCCTTTAAACAGACATACCAGCCAGAGAACGGAGTCCAGTTCTACCCCCAACACACCCGACACACACACACAGGCAGGCAGCGTGATCGCGGGACTCACAGTTCTGAGCACAGGAAATGCAGGTTGCCCACATTGTCAATGTAGTTGGCAGGGCTGAGCCAGGGCAGGACCAGCAGCAGAAGCGCCTTCATTTTTCTGACCAGGAGGCTGCTTTCTTCCCGGCCACCTTCGCTCTGTCAGCTGTAGGGGCCCAGCCCAGCTCAGTTCCCTGATTCAAGCCTGGCCATCTCCCCACAGTCAGCAGAGAGTAGGCACGGTATGTGGAACCCTGGGATGGAGCCACGCTGAAAAATCACAGGCCTGGAAGAGGGTTGTACCCTCTGCTTCTCAGATGAGGAGACAGGAGCCCCGAGGGACCCACCATGGTTGGCAAGAGGGCTCGGCTGAGAGCAAGCAGGCTGATGCCCGGGAAAGGGACCTGCCCCTCCTGCAGGATGCCGACTGGTTCTTGGGAAGCAGCTGGTACATTGACATCACCGGCCGGGAGCAGATGGACTGGAAGCTGAGCTGCGTGGGGAGAGGGCACGGGCATGACACGTTCACACCCCACAGTGTGGCTAGGCAAAGCATCAAAAGCTGTCCCCTGCTTTGCTAGAGGAAGACACTGTAAGAAATTAGCATCCTGGCACACAGCCTGGAGATCAGAGCTCGAAGTGAGTCTCCAGATATTGAGACAGAGGAGGGTTAAACACGAACCGACTCTGTCCCCGAGTGTATATTTAGAACATGCCTTTAGGATGTTTTACCTGTCCCTGTCCTGACGACACTGGCAGCCCTTAAGAGAAGTGACAGCTTCTCTTTTCACTTGGACAACCGGCCCTTAACAAGGTTATGGCTGAGTCGCTCTCTTTGAGAATAGCGGAGAGCCGTGATAGACACACCTGGACTTCTGCCGGAACCAGGTTCAGGTTCCGGTTCCGGTTCTACATGAAGGGAAGTCTCTCTGTTCCTCTTCCTCCCCTGAGAGGCTGAACTAAGCTCTGGTACCAGCTGTAGGAGGCTGGGCAGTCCATGCAATCCCCCGAGGGTAGCTGCCTCCTCTCTGAAGTGGAGCTCCCTTCATGCCTGACCCGTTAGACACAGATCTGCAGCCTCTGTTGTGCATTTCTAGTTGAGAGAAGACAACTCCCTTTATGGAGACACTCAGTCTTTGTCCCATTAGGACTTCTTTGCATGCCTGAGCTCTGTGATACCCCAGAAGCTCCCGGGACTCCCCGCCTTCTCCCCCATCTTCAAGAGCACTAGAATCTGGGACACCTGGGTGGCTCAGTCAGTTAAGCATCTGCCTCTGGCTCAGGTCATGATCCCAGGGTCCTGGGATCGGGTCCCACATTGGCTCCTTACTCAGCGGGGAGCCTGCTTCTCCTTCTGTGCCTTGCTCCCCTTGCTTGTGCACTCTCTCTCCATCTGACAGACAAATAAATAACATCTTTTTTTTTTTTTTAAACAAAAAGAGGGCTAGGATCCATTTGGGTCTTTGTGGCTCAAGGCCTCAATCTTAACAGAAATGGCTTAAAGGGATAGTTCGGCTAACACAGCCAAGCAATTCCAGCAAACTGGACTGGCCGGGTCGAAGACCAGGGAGAAGTCAGTGAGGTGAGACCCGCTGTGGTGAGCAGCAGCAGACAGGAATTTGGCCTCAGAGCCGTGCGTTTACCTGAAGCAGGGCTGAAAGAGAGTAAGCACAGTAGAACCTCAGAACGTCTGGGTTTAACTGCCTTGATTTTGGTCAGAGATAAGCCATCCTGATAAAGCATGACATGTATTCATTTACAGTCTCGTTGAGGCTCTCATTTAAATTCCATTCCCTGTAAGCCTGGTATGTAAGAGTGAGTCAGGGCGGGTGAACAGGAAGTACAGCGAAGGAACAGTATGAAGGAAGTGAGGTTGGGTATTTAGCTGCTGGAGTCAGACGACTTTGACCCCGAGGTCTCCCGCGTACTAGCTGTGTGATGCTGGGCATGTTGTTTAACCTCTCTGAACCGCTGTCTCTTCCTCTGTGAGAAAAAGACAATACTAATAGCGCTTACGGCATTGTTAGGAAGGTGGAAAGAGAGGATGCCTATTAAAAGCATAAGGCTCAATGAGTGTCAGCTCTAGTTATAAAAATTGTTATTATTAATGATAATAATGAATAATAACCACTCGCAACAGTGAATGAGCCCAGCCGGGAGCTCAGCGCCAATCTCCAGGAGGCTTTGTTTTTCTCTTCTTTCCTCCTGTGCCGTTCAGGACGTGAAACGTTACAGCCTTTTCCTGAGTATGGAGTTTCATGGAGTCCTGGGACAGGCTCTTCTCCAGAGTCCAGGATCTGCTGGATAGATCATGGCTCAGGAAGAGCATGGTGTCTAAAAAAAGGCTGTGAGTTTCACAGTGTGCCAGATTGTATTTCTGATAATGTTGGGTAGGTCAGAGTGCCTCTCCATGTCTCGATGACAAAAGAAGGATGCTTGTCCTTTTACCTCCTTGCATTAAATTCGTTAAGGGATATGAGTGCAACATGAAAATGAAGGAATTGTTTTGTTGTTGCTGCTTATGTCACTCCTGCAAAAACTGTGGGTTACCCACCCAAGATTTGATCTTCTCTTCTTCTTTTGAACAGAAACTAGGTTTAGTTCACGGTGGTAATGCACCTTAGCCTCTCTCACAGATGGGAGGTCATATAACACAATACTGGACAATGAGGTAGAAGCAGGAATTAGTGGGTAAGGCCTCCCAGAAAGTTTTTAAAGCAAAAGTCTCAATTTGCACAGTGTTGATTTGCTCTTCCTGCCAGTTCTTCCTACCCGGAACTTATTTCTGCCTGGAACTTAGATATGATGCTGGAGTTTGACCAGCCATTTTGGGACCAATAGGTGACAAAATAGAGGATGAAAGCTAATCTGCAAAGCAGAAAGAGCCTGGGTTCCTCCTGATGGCATCATGATAACATCATACTAGTCATGGACTTCCTACCCCTATACATTCTGTTATATAAGAAAAACAAAACTTTCGCAAAATTAAACCAATATAATTTGAATTTTCTAATATCTTCCATTAGAAGTAATCCTAATACAATTCCCTGGGGATAGAATCCCACCTTCAAATGGCAGTATTCTGTAGCAACATTGCCAGTAAATTGCCCTAACCCTAAACCTTGTACACTTTGCCTAACTTCTATCTGACCTTAAATGTCATCTCAGATATCATCCATAACCTCCTGTTTTCTTGTCTCTTTTCACTAAACAGGGAACTCCTTGAAGGCAGGAGTTCTACTGATCTTGTTCTGCACTGTATCCTCCCCACAGTGCCTAGAACACAGTAGACGCTCAATAAGTATTTGTTGAAGGAACTAGAATTCAACTTGGTTCACGAGTCAACTTTGGACAAATCTTTCTTGATCAGAAGCAAATTAGCAAAATAAAACAAAACAAAACAAAAGGACTTCAGGACTTCAAATGGGCCAAGAGCCAGGGCAGGGGTCAAGCATTCATACAGATGGATAACAAATGTCCATGAAGAAAGGAAAAAGGTATGGAAGATTTCAGGGCATGAGTGCCCCAAAGAATGTTGTTTCTTTAACAAATTCCTTGGAGCATAATAGAAATTCAAAGGTTCTCCCAGAAGGCAAGGCAGGACAACTGCCTCATTTCTTCTGTGCCCAGGAGAGTGCCAAGAGCAGCTCTCAGCCAGCTAGGAACCAGGAAAGAGTTGGGTTCAGGATTGGAATGTCACTTGAAGAATGTATGTCAAAACACAGTTATGGGGAAATGTGGAGCCTGGCTAATGTGACCAACAAGACTTGTAACCTCCCCTTCTTTCTAGAGGGCAATGCTCCCCTAGACCTTTCCCTACACAACAGGTGGTTACTGAGTCTGTGTTGTACAGAACACACTAACGAAAGGGGCAACCTCCTGGGAGTACAGGTCAAGAAAGGTCTGGGGCAGGTTTTTGGAGAAGAAACTCCCAGGACTTGGGGAGTGAAGTTAATTAAATGAAACCAAACCAAACCAAACCAAACCAAACCAAACCAAACCAAACCAAACCCAAGGAGCCTTCAGTCAGGTGTATCTTGGGCCAATTATACACATTTTCATTCAGGGCTGTTTTCAGAACACCAAACCATGAACTCTTTATTCCTGCTCAAGTGTAGCTTAAGTGTCAGCTTTATTATCTCCCCTAGTTATTATCTTCCATAAAATAGAAACTGAAGGGCAAAGGGACTTATCTTATGAAACAATTCAATGTGCGTGAGATGTCAACTTCTCCACTTCAAATGTCATATCCTCAGGGGTAGAAATCATGCGTGTATAGATGCTTCTTTCGTTCTGGGCCGGGCCTATTGTAGATCCTTATTAAATATTACATATGTCATGATGCTATTACACAAGACTCATGTAGCCTTGAGCTTCAGGCAGCTCCCACTGAGGAGCAAGGAAGTGAAGGCTTTCCTCCCACACATCCTCTCCCTGCTCTGGGCCAAGAGAGATGCATGGGACTGGCCCCTAGAGAAGCTCTGCCATGTCTCCTGGCAATGACCTTTGGATAAGAAGGCTGTCTGTCTCTGGACTCAACAAGCCTATCACCTGCATGGGAGTTCTTTGCAGGAGACCCATGCGATGGGAGTCCACAGGCATCTAAGAGGACAGAGATCAATGGAAGTAGCCAGAAGATTCTAAACATTAGCTCATGTGCTCAGGCTTACTCTCCTGGAAGAACCCTCTCATCTGAAGTCAGGAACAGTTGTCCTAAGGATTTACATTCAACTCAGGGTCTCAAGTGGCCAGATAACAATGTTTACAACAATGTTTACAAACGACATGAATTCTGGAGAAAACAGGCACCATTTGTTTAAAGACGTGATGCTGCCTGCCTCTTGGGGTCAAGTGAAAGGTTAGGCTGAGCATGGACCTATGGACGAGTCATAAACAGAGACCTCGGCGGAGGCGAAAGTTGGTTCTCTACCACATCTTACCTAGAGGGACAATGACAACATTCTGAATGTGATTCACTTCTGAAGAGCTTTGTATTCAAAGAACTCAACTGAAATAAGTTCCCATTCTACAGGTGGAGAAACCTATGTCTGCAGTTCCCCAGGAAGTCTAGGACTGTTCGGGTGCTGGGACCCACTGGAAGAGCGTGTGGATGCACATAGGTCACACGGTCATCTTCAACCGGAATGGTAGTTAAGTCTCTTTACTAGATCGACCCTGAGCCTGCCCAGTTTCTATTCATTCCAATGCCACAAGCCAATAATATTTTTAAAAATCCATTCCAGGGACGCCTGGGTGGCTCAGTTGGTTAAGCAGCTGACTTCGGCTCAGGTCATGATCCCAGCGTCCTGGGATCGAGTCCCACATCGGGCTCCTTGCTCCGCAGGGAGCCTGCTTCTCCGTCTGACTCTGCCTTCCACTCTGTCTGCCTGTGCTCACTCTCGCTCGCTCTCTGACAAATAAATAAAATCTTTAAAAAAAAATCCATTCCATTTTAAATTCTGAAACTGAGATGCAAAATTTACAGAGAAAGCTATCTTCTAGTACAAATGCATGACCACGCTCTGGTACTTGTGGCTACCAACCTGAAGGACTCTTATAGAAACGTAAGGAAAATACTTGCTTCCTGCTTACCTCTTGGTGGTTCCCAGTTAAAGGGACTCCAGAGTCCCAAGAATTTAATATTCATACCCGTTCTGAGGGATAGGGAAAGAGATGGTCCACTGGCCCAGTTGTTGGCCCAACACCTAACAGGGCTCCAGAGTCAGGTCCTGGATGAGCTCCAAGTTTCGAATTGTTGCCAATCAAATGCCCACAGGGCAGAAGGGAGGAGAGGGTATATTAAGCATTTGATGACTAATATATACAACATATTTTTGGAAATGTTGGTTTCAACCTACTTAGGAAGCTGATGTGTGGGGCAGACCAAGAGCGGGTGTTGAGGCCCACAGCTCCCTTACATGGGAGTTTTCCCCTCCACAGGGAGCTGCTGCTGGGTGCCTGTGAAAAACTCTGAGGCCTCGGTGTGAAGAGGTGATTTCAATTAGTTTTGGGTTCTTTCCTCACTGCTGTTTTTCAATTGTGCATATCATTATCAGCTGAGGATTCATCCAGACTTTTCCCTGGGCTTCCTTGAGGTGTGTGGGCCATAGCGCCTGTGTGGGCGGGTGAATGACCTTCCCACTCTGGGCAGCTGAGGGGAGCCAGTGTCCTCTCTCTCGTGGAGACCCCCGAGGACCCCAACTGCTTCTTCCTGGCCCTTTTTCTGCACCACTACTGTTGCGAACTTGCCCTCTGATCCATATGCCATCTTATCCCTAGTTTTTGGTAATCTGGGCTTCAATCAGTTCTTGATGAGGAGATGAGGAGGAGCCGCTGTGTTCACATTGTCTCCAGAGACCACTCCCATTTCTTTCCTTTGCTCTCCCTTCTCTCATCCCTCCCCTGTGGAGCTCCTGTAGCAGGCAGAACAATGCCTGCCCCAACAGATGGCCACCTCCTAATCCCAAGAGCCTGTGGACATGTCACCTTACTGGGCAAAAGGGACTTTGCAGATATGACTAAATCAAGGATCTTCAGATGAGGAAATGATATAGATTATCCAGCTGGGTCCAATGTAATTACCAAGTGTGCGGCAGGAAGGCCAGAATCACAGAGAGAGATATGATGATGGAAACAGAGATGAGAGAATGAGAGAGAGACAGAGACAAACAAAAAGTTGGTTGGGCATCTTCCTTCAGCTCAGGTCATGATCCCAGAGTCTCGGGATCGAGCCCCATGTTGGGCTCCCTGCTAGGTATGGAGTCTGCATCTCCCTCTTATCCAACTCGTGCTCTCTCTCAAATAATAAATAAAATCTTTTCAAAAAAAAAAAAAAAAAAGAGGGGCGCCTGGGTGGCTCAGTGGGTTAAGCTGCTGCCTTCGGCTCAGGTCATGATCTCAGGGTCCTGGGATCGAGTCCCACATCGGGCTCTCTGTTCAGCAGGGGGCCTGCTTCCCTTCCTCTCTCTGCCTGCCTCTCTGCCTACTTGTGATCTCTCTCTGTCAAATAAATAAATAAAATCTTTTTAAAAAAAAAAAAAAGAGAGAGAGAGAGCAAGAGATAGAGAGAAACAAAGAGATTGACAAACAGAAAGAGAGAGACCTAGAGACAGAGACAGACAGACAGACAGGCAGAGACTGGAAGGTTGTATGCTGCTCCCTTTGAAGATGGGGAATGAGGCCACAAGCCAGGGAAGGCAGGCAGCCTCCAGGAGCGCGGTAAGGAAAAGAAGGGAATTCTATCCTAGAGCCAGAGGGAATCAGCCCTCCCAAAGCCTTGATGGGACTTCTAACCCTCTCAACTATAAAATAACCCATGTATGTGGTTTGCAATCCCTGAGTTGTGATCACTTGCTACAGCAACAATGGGAAACTCATACAGCTCCCATAACAACGGTAGAGGATTCAAATGTTGGGAGCAGGGACTGTGTTGGGTGCAGGGAGCTCTACCAGGACCTTTGTCCTCCACCGCTCCTCACCTCCCTAGCCAGTGAGGCCCCTGACTTAGTCCTTTGACCTGCCCCAGACCTACTTTCCTGTAGAGAGTGCCTCCCCATGCTGGGCCAAACTTCCAGCAAAGGTCACAAAGGGACTCCCTCACCCCCTTATTCTCTGGCCAGACCTCCTTCTGGGCAATGAGAAGAGAGGTACCCTAGTTTAGATGCCAACAACAGAGAGTCAGAGGCAACCCACAAACCTGAGTTAGATGCCTTTCATTCAATATCCTGGGGGCGAAAAGTAAGTTCACGGACATAATTAGCATGGATAATAAGTGCTACGCCTTACAGCTGGCCACTGGCCTGGATGCAAACTCCCATGTCAGAGAATCTGCCTGTCCTAACAAACAAAGACTCAGATTCATAATGTAAGGTATGTGACCTTTAGAAAAAAATACCTGCACCTACCTCTTGCCCTTGTCATGACAGGAACCAAGGTAAACACTAGTTTCCACATTTCCTCTTATGAATAATTATGGTATTACTGTTCACCCTCTCTTACGCACCTTGAATGTTCTAAGAGAATGTCTCATGGGCAATGAGATCAGGGCTGTCCAGAGATCATTCACTGGGGATGCCCAGGAACATGACGATGTAAGTGGACAACATAAGGGGCAGACAGGTGCAGGGCATGGTGCTGGCCACCAGCAGGGGTGGTCACACCATCCCTCTGCCCCCTCTGTGTACCTTGCCCAAAAACCTAGCAGAAAAGTCCCTGGAAGACAACACTTGTCTACATTTCTCCATTGAAAACTTGGTTGACAATACCTCGCATCTCCTCAAAGAAGAGTTGGGCTTTGTCAATTCCCATACAGAGGACATTTTAATAATCATGAATCAAATCGGGAGACTTCTTTTTTCTGAAGAAAAGATAAGCAATGCCTGACAGGAAATCTTCTGGGGACCATGAGCCCCAGGGAAAGACCCACATCAGATCTTTCCAGGATTGCTGACATTTCAGAATGCACACATATGAAATAAGCCAGTCACACAAGGACAGATACGGTACGATTCCTCTTCTGTTAGGTTCCTAGAGCAGTCAAGTTCATATAAGCAGAAAGTAGCATGGTGGTTACCAGGGGCCAGACAGGAGGGGATGACGAGTTTTGGCTTGATAGGTATGGTTTCAATTCCAGAAGGTGAAGAAAGTTCTGGAGAAAGGATGGTGGTAACGGCTGCATGACAATGGGAATGGACTTAAGGGGGCTCAACTGTACTCTTAAAATGGTTCGAGTGGCAAATTTTATGTTATGTGTATGTTACCGCCATAAAATAACCCACTCCGCCTCACCCCTACACACACCACAGCTCTATCTCATGCTGTGTTCTCACACTGAACCCTAGGAATCCACACCTAGAAAGTTCCCTTTGCGTTTACCAGCTGCAGAGAAGAAGGCATGTCGCAGAGCCCTCATCCCCAAGGATAGCACTGCTCCAGGGGGCAGACGAGACCAGCTGTCCCACCCAGAGAGGATGGAGCTGTGCGGGGCAGGCCCACGAGGAGACCCTACCTTGTCTGAAAGTGCTGCTCCAGGTCGCAGCGCTGCAGGACCTCGGTGCAGTGGTCTGAGAATGGGCAGGTCACCAATAGCTTGTTGACGAGCTTGTTGACAAGGATGCTGGAGCGCTTGCAATGCTGCAGCACCAGTGGCTTGCGGTCCACGGGGCAGAAGTCCTTCTCCACCAGGAAGTTGGTGAGGCACGCGGTGCAATACGTGTGACCACAGGGTGTGTCCAGAGGGTCCAGCAAAGCTTGCAGGCAGATGTGGCATATGAGGTCATCGTCCACATCTTCGGTGTAGGTGTAGAAGTGGTTTTCCTCAGGGGAGTGGGCTTGGCCACAGACCGCACACAGGGGTACAGGGCTGGGATCTGGGTGACAGGAGGCGTCTGGCTGGCTCATGGTCTGCTGGGGAGATGCTCCGACAGGGAACTGACCCAGGAAAACAGGGTGTCCTCAGGAGAAAGTCAAGATCTTCCAGGAGCCATCCACAGACCTGAAAGAGAACAAGACAGCTCATCTTTGTTTTCATGACCACCTGAAGACTTGCCTTGCGATGGACGTGAAATTCTGCCACCAGCGGGCAGGGAACCAAGCTGTGATTCAGAAGGCCAGGGCTCACTGCCCACCCTGGTGACTGACATGACCTTGGGAAAGGGACCTTGCCTCCTTATGCCTCAGTTTACTATCCATCCTAGTGGTGATAATGTTTACCTTTAACACCCTCACTTTAGGGTGGGAAAGCCCATCGGGTACTATGTGGGAAATGCTCAGAGAAACTCAAAAGAAGTGTGCCCTAAGAAATATAAATGGTTAATAAAATTCAGTTAGACCAGTGATTCAGAAAATGCTCTGTCAGGGGATACCTGGGTGGCTCAGTTGGTTAAGCCACTGCCCTCAGCTCAGGTCATGATCCCAGGGTCCTGGGATCGAGACCTGCATCAGGCTCCCTGCTCACTGGGAAGCCTGCTTCTCCCTCTCCCACTGTCTACCACTCCCCCTGCACGTGCTCTCTCTCTCTCTCTCTCTCATTTTGTCAAATAAATAAAATCTTTTAAAAAAATAAAATGCTCTGTCAGATTGGGACAAGAAGAAAAACAGTTAATAAGCTAGTAACTTTTTCTTATCTTTCTTCCCAATTTTCTCTAAAACTCAGAAAATGTAGGACATAAGAGCCTTCAACCAAATCATCTGAGAAGAAATGAGAGCTGCCGGGTCCGTTGTATTTTCGATGTGCTGAGGGAATGATCGCTTCCGTATGCACTTCATCCACTCAGTCAGTCACTTAGTGGTTACGTGGGCTCTGGGCCCTCACTGCCCAGGTTCAAATCCCACCACTGCTGTGGGCCAGTGATTTAATCCATATCTGTGGGAGGAACATGGTAACAGCCTACCTCTTAGGGTTGCTGTGAGGATGAAATGAGATATGAGACATAGAGCTCTTACAGTCGTTTCTGGAGTACAGTAAGTGCTCAGGCAGTTATCAGCTACCATTTTTACATGCATTTGTTACCGAATTTATCTGTTATCCCATCTAGCTCCATTGAGCTAGAAACTGAAAGCTATAGTTTCTATAACTGGCCTTTTTTGCTTTCTTTTAATAATACGTGCACACACACACACACACACACACATATTTAAAACTAGTGTAATACTATCACACTATGCATTTTCCTTTGGGATAGGAGTCCAAATAATAGAGATTTTAACATTCCTGATTAATAACTAGAAGCGTCTTGGAATCATTCAATAAATATGTTTTGAGCACCAGCTCTGAGATAGGCAGTAAACTGGGTGTGGAGGAGACCTTCAGGGAAGCTTTCAAGAACATGCCCTTGCTCTCATGGAGTCCCCAGTGCAGGGGAGGCAGGCCTGAGCACAGGTACCTGGCAGCCCGCGTGACCAGTGCGGACAGAAGCGTGCACTATGAGACTCTAGGTGGACTGTCATGAGGATTAAAAATCCTGCACCCTCTCTCATCCACTGCCCCCTTGGCTTTCTTCATTTTGGAAAGTAAACAAAAAGACATTAGACATTCCTCCAGAACATAAAGACCCATGAAGAACCTAACAGGAAACCCGCTGCATTTGGAGATGCCAGGGCATCCCTAAACCAAATTCCATCTTTTTTCTCTATCAGATGAAGTCCAAGGTTGTTTGTAGGAGTGCAGCCTTATCTTAAAAAGAAAAGACATTGATTTCAGGCTCTCGCTGGGTCAACTTCGTGTTTACGCTTCTGGACTTAAAGTACGCCTGAAAGAACACTCTGGTCAAGGGGTTGAAGAAAAATGTCCCGAATGCGAAAACATTCAGAAATCACAGCATTTTATTTGGCATCGAAAGAGACCACAGAAGGCTAAGGTAGAGAGTGCAGAACGGGGTGAAGTTGTTCTCTAGTCAAATTTCATGGAAACATACACAGCTGCTATGTGTCCTCAAGGCTGATAGAAGGTCCTGGAACCACAAAGGAAATGCTTTAAGTGGCATGAAAAACAGTCCAAAAGTCAACAAGAAAACGGAAATGGGCCACCCAAAAGATGATCGTCCACTACAGGGGAAAAAAGTGCACACATTTGGAACTCTGACAAGAGTTCGGTCCAACGCTCCCACGTGTCTGGGTCCTGTCCATTCTTTCTCGTTGTGCTGTACTGGGAAGCGACAGGAACGCAGTTGCAACTCTGGTTGTGCCCCCCAAAAGTCAACTTCACATTTCTGGGTCTTATGGGTGAAATGATGGAGCTGGACCAGATTTTTGGTTTTGCGGATGGTGTTCTGGAACATGCCAGATGCCTCAGGATCTTCCAGGGGAAGGAAGATGGGAAGGCAGTTTGGGCAGAGCTGTGCCCCCCCCACCCAGTTCCAACTCCATTTTTATGTCTCTGACACATCAGTTTCCTTATACTATCCTGTTGGAAGAACTCTAGTTTAAAAAAAGAAAAAAAGGCCAGCCACCAGACCGATTCCATAAAGTCCCTTTCAGCAACAGAGTTCTAGGATTCTATGCTAATTATGCAGAGGGTTTTCCTTTGTTCTGGGTGGTCAGCTTTTGGGAAAATCTTTTTTTCTTTGCTTTCTAACAGTTTCTGAGCATTTACCATGTGCCCGGCGCTGTCCTGGAGGCCTTGTCTAGACCCTGTTCTTTAATCCATGCAGATCCCCCGGGGGGTTGCTGGGTTTTGTTTATTTTCATTTAACTGGTGAAGAAGTTGAAGTGTGATTTGGAATTAACTTGCCAGTTTCACCAGAAAAGAAACAAACCAAGAAGTGATGATGACTTCAGCTTCTGTTCCTAACCGTTTCGCTGTGCTGTGTCCCAGCACCTTTCTGCATCATGACTGGTCAGAATGTAACTGGTCGACTATAAGAGCCCCAGGAAATGAGGTTTAAAATCTTTGCAGGGGGGCGCCTGGGTGGCTCAGTGGGTTAAGCCGCTGCCTTCGGCTCGGGTCATGATCTCAGGGTCCTGGGATCGAGCCCCGTGTCGGGCTCTCTGCTCAGCAGGAAGCCTGCTTCCCTCTCTCTCTCTGCCTGCCTCTCTGCCTACTTGTGATCTCTCTCTGTCAAATAAATAAATTAAATCTTAAAAAAAATAAATAAAAAATAAAATCTTTGCAGGCCCACTGCTAACAGATTTTTTTCCAAGGCTCTGACTAAAAGCATCCTTTGCCTTTACTGACCTCTGGAATGCCCGAGACCAAATGGATGGAATGGACAAGCAAAGACGGCGGGTTCTAGCTCCAATCCCAATTCTTTTTTCTTTCCTTTTTTGTTTTGTGAAGGGAAATTGGACTTCCCCGGTGCTTGTGCATGTGATTCTGAATCAGATTCCTGACATAATATTAATGTAAATACTCCTGTATATATTTTCCAACATTGTTTTAGACTAAATAAAGCCTAAATGAATAGACACAAATTATGAGAGAATTGGGAAAAAAAAAAAAAAAGCCGCACGGGCTCTAAAGAAAGAAGTAGGTAGACTTTAAAAAATATGATTAATAGGGGCGCCTGGGTGGCTCAGTGGGTTAAAGCCTCTGCCTTCGGCTCAGGTCATGATCTCAGGGTCCTGGGATCAAGCCCCACATCAGGCTCCCTGCTGCAGAGAGCCTGCTCCTCTCTCTCCCTCTGCCTGCCACTCTGCTTACTTGTGCTCTCTATCTCTCTGTCAATTAAATAAATAAAATCTTTTAAAAGTATATATGATTAATATAATTTGAGGTGTCTTCTTTCCAGTTTACATCTCCTAAACACATATGACGTATCGTGTTTTTAAGACATGTATGTGCCTTGCTGAACATAGATAAGAAATTATCTAAAATCATTATGGCTTAAAGGTAAGCTATTTTTTCTTCTAAAAGTAAGTGAGACGGCCCGTCACCTTGGAGTCATTCACGTCCCTGAGTGCACAGGTCTTCAGCACTTCTGGCCCTGGCTGAGGTGAGGGGACAGAGCTGCAATCTGGCTTTCCCGCAGTTTGGAGAAAGAGAAAGGAAGTCAACCCTCTCCTTGGGTGTGTGTATGGGGCAGGGCGGTGAAAATCGTGCCCTTCCTTCGTAGAACCCTCATGTGGTTTAGGAATGATCTTTTCCGTCTCTCCTGTGATTCGAGGTGCAGCAGAAGCCCAGGGAGACTTTGAGAGGTACGTGGAGTCCACCAGCATAGTGGTGAGAAGTGCCCGGAAAAGTAAAACTCCCCATCCCTGCTTCTTTTCTCGCCGGGGTATGGTCACACCTAGAATTTGTACAGAAGCTTCTTCCACCTAACTTACAAATTCTGAACATCTCTGGCAGACAACAAAGCCACATTCCAGAGCCAACGTGAGCCAGCACTGTCTGTGAGCTCATGAGAGGTCATTTGTATCTTGTCACCCGCATGTTAAAATCCAATAGTCTTAAGAACAGCTTTGGGGATATAAACTGTTTGGGAGAGGGAAAATGTCTGCATGACAGAACCTACCAGAACAATGGGGTCCCTGGTGTGCTGGCGTCCTGCTAATTCTCCTTTAAATGCACCCTGGCTTTGCAGAAAATGGTAACCCGAGAGAAAATCATACACTGTGCTGGAGAGACAATGGAGAAATACGTCATGTGGCAGGCTGCACTGACAATTTCACATTTTCCTCGTCCTGAAAGGACAAGACTTGACTCCACGGCTCCTCCTGAATGGCTGTATGAGTCACAGCTTTACAACAACAGTGATGGGATGTCATATTCTTAA
Organism: Mustela nivalis; assembly: GCF_964662115.1. NCBI lineage: Eukaryota > Metazoa > Chordata > Mammalia > Carnivora > Mustelidae > Mustela > Mustela nivalis. Next base: position 25,262,284 of record NC_139023.1, on the reverse strand, counting down.
AAAGAATTCATCCTCTCAGTCAAAGGCAGTGTACTGCATTGGACTTTGACCTTGACAAAGATGAAACATTGATAGTCATAGGCTCTTTGTGTTGAAAGGGACCTTGAGAGAAGGTTCCTACATGAAACAGCCCTTTCCTACCTTCTAAAATAGATCGTCCTGCATTGGAGAGCTCGAACTTCTAGGAGGAACAGTCTGCAGATGGAACAAAAATTTGCTTCTCTAGAACTCATCTATTTCCTCCATGGGTGCCAGTATTTCTCCTAGGAGCTGTTTAGAACATGTCACATTCAACACAACAACAAAACAAAAGAATATGTCAAATTTCTGAAGTCCCTTAATTACTGGACGACACCCCATTTCCCACACCCACCCCTCCAGGTCCAGCAGCCTTAGCCTTTCTGGCATTCCTTCTAGTTTCCCTAGACTCTGTGAGGCTGACCACTCTCTTCCAGAAACTCCCTTATGGTTCAGGGTCCCTCCTACAGTGTACGGGTAAAATGAACCCCAAAACTCCAGGACAGCATGAAACAGACTAACTGTGCACAGAGCCTAGGACGGCGTCTGCTTTCTCGGGCCACTGCGGTCACTGTAGTCCTGGCCTGCTCTGAGCCAGACACTGCCCTGAGGCCTGGAGAAAGCTATCAGCAATTCCTGAGCCCAGAGGGGAAAACAAAATCCAGGGCAATAAAGTGGAAAAGCAGCGGCTGGGAACACAGTTTAGAAAATGCAAAGATACTTAGCGGAATTAGGTGGATTTATTTAAACAGAAATTCCTCACTGGCTAAACACTTGAGTATCGAAATCCGCAGCATATCCCGATCCCAAGAATGAGTGGTATTTGGGGCTCTGGACTTTCCCATTTGTCTGCGAGGGTGCTTATATTTTGATACATCTTGTTCTCAAATGTACTGACAACCTGAACAGGAGCTAAGAGAAATGCAAACCATTTAAAAGCATGGCAAGTCAGAGATCACTGTTTCATCCAGAGGGCAAACCTCCATGAACACTCACTGACACCCCCAATAAATGAAAATGAAAAAGTTAAAGAAGTGAGGCCATGGGCAGTGGATGGAAGGCCAGTGACAGGAACTGGAAGTCCCACAGCTCTGGACATGCCTCAAAAAAAAAGAAAAAAAGAAAAAGAAAAGAAAAGAAGAGAAAAGGAAAGGAAAGAAGAGAAAAGAAAGGGAAAGGAAAAGGAAAGGAAAAAGACCAAGACAAAAAGCTGCACAAGGACTGGAAAAAAAGTGTCTAAGGAGGTGTCCTAGACACCTGCCCACCCCCCCCAGGTGAGCCTTTCACCAAAGGGCTTGTAGTTGGAGGAAGAATTTGCTTCCCATGAGAGGGAAGAAGTGACATCTAAGCCAGGCCCCGAAATGATCACCAGATGATTGAATCCCAAAAGAGCCTTGTTTTGAGAGTGTGTCGTTAAGTGACAAGCATCCTCTCCAGCAGGGACTCTGTGACCCTGTAAACAGTGTGAGGTTCTGCCCTCCTGTGATGGGGCTGCTTCCTGGGTTCTGCTGATGTGTTTAATGTTGTTCAAAATCTCCTAATCCCTTCCACCAACCCCAGTGTTTTACACAAACCCATAATGACTAAGAACCCCTATGCTAGAGGATTTCCGAGGAAACTTTCAGCTTCAAGAACAGAGCTGGAGGGTTTTTTGTTTTTGTTTTTTGTTTTTTTTGTTTTGTTTTGTTTTGCTTTGTTTTTAATCATTGGGGATGCTTTGAACTTTGGATGAAGCTATGCAGGGCAGAAGGATTGCAGGACAGGGTTCAAACTGGTCATGGAGGCCACACCTTAGTGCAGAGATCCCAGTCAGTCCGGAACACCGTCCCGGACCGTGAAGACCAGAAATACGCTCATGCAGGAATCGAATGGAAGAGTGCTGGGAAATTCATCACATCGGTGGCCTCATTTCTCTTTCCAAAATAATTATCAGCTGGCATGTTTGTCGAACCACGGCCTGCCATGACCCTGCCCGGAACTCCTAAATTAGATTATTGGTGGGGGTGAGGGGGAGTGATTGCCAAAGTTAGCGCAAGCTCTATCTCTGTCTAGCAAACAAAGTAGATTTATAATTACATTTTAAATTATAGAAAGACTGTGTGAAACTTGGAGGTATCAATAAGGTACCATCAATTTTTAAGAAATACCAACTGTGAACTAAGGGACATAAGAGGGTGAACAAATGCTCTGGGGGCTCTTCCTTAGCTTCTAGACACATCAGTAATAGGGAGGAATTAAATGCTTTAGGGACCTGAATAGAAATGGTCACACCTGGGCTAAAAACTGTCTTTGAACCAAGAGGGGTTGAAGTGGGGGCTGAGGGAGCAGGGGCACCATATACATTTCCAGAAAAAGGAGCGAGAACACAAAGAAGGCAGGTGGACTGTTGCAAAGGTCAGGGTTAGGTCTGATCCTACTTCTTATCAAAATCCATGATCTCCAAGAGAGAGCAAGCAATTCACTCCTTGCATCTTCGAGTGACACCAGCCTGCATAGTGTTGTCTACATTAGAAGGGACAGAAAAAATAAATCTAAATGGTCTTTAAAGACGTCAAAATATCTTCAAGAAATTAAAGGAGACTCAAATTGAGAGGAGACAATGTCTGGAGTCCAGAACCCCAAGAGAAGTGTTCATGTGTAAAGAGTCCCAGGGGGCAAGTGGATCAGATACAAGCTTTAGTAGCCCCGGGAAGATCTTTTACAAGCTGCTTGGAGAGGAGCTTTGCCTCTCTTGACTGAAGATTTACTGCCTCTCGCCTCGGTATCATGGCACCCCTTTTCCTACCTGGGTTTGTTTGTAAGAACTCTGTCCCAGAAAAAAAAAGTCTTTCCATCTCCTGGTCTACCAACATGATGGAATGGAGCTGACCCCCTGCCAACAACAAGAATGAAGACAGACTATTTTGGCTTGACCAAGGACTCTGTTCATGCAAATACTTGGCCTAGGATCTTGGGAAGAGCTAACGTCAGAGGAGAGGCATGGAAAAGCAGGCTGATGTTCTTCTACCCAAGGCTGAAAAACATATTCACGAAATGCTTTTTTTTTTTTTTTTAAACAGATAACCAAATTTTATAGAGGGAAAGACAAGGTGAAGGAAGATATTTGAATTCTCAATATTGTTTCTGCTATATTTTAATTCTATATATATTCATTGATCACCTATGCCATGCCTGGCCTTGGTCTTGAATTCTGTGGGACCTCCCATAAGGAATTCAATTTTATCTTCAGTAAGTTTAAGTCTAATTAGAAAAAAGGAGCTTACTTACAGAAAAAAATGTTAAAGCACTGCAAAAAAAAAAAAAATACACAATGAGTATGGCAAGGAGTATGATCTGTGTACCACCCCCTGCCCCCCCACAGGAGACAGAGACAAGTTGTGGAGGAAAAGAGGTAAGAAAACAGTATAATGTGACCCAGAATGGTTAGGACAGCTCGTGGAATAGTAGGGTTTCAGGGCAGATCATCAAAGATTAAGGGTGTTTGGACAAGTGGGAAGAAATTAAGGTAGGGGAAGAGCCTGAGCAAATCCCCCAGTCAAGGAAGAGAAATAGACATATTGGTGTTTGATGACCTGTACATGAGGATTTTAAAATTATTTAAGAAATCATAGGACTTTGAGTTGGGTAAGAATCTTAGATTCTCCCCAAGAACAAGAATCCTCCTTACAAAAGCCCTATAGGATGGTCTATCAGCCTCTGCTTGGAACACCTACAATGACGGGGAGCTCATTAGTTTTCCTACAGCTAAATGCTTTCTTTTTGTTACTTGGACGTTTCAATGTGACATAGATCACATTCACTCCCTCAAAACATGGCAAGCCCCACCCCCCATTAATGAGGGAATTGGTGGTTTCTCTCTTGTCTTTCTTTTTGTCTCTGGTTCTTCCAGTTGTCTTCCTTGATAGTTGAGGTGGTAGTAAAGGGTCCACCCAGGATGTTCTCTAGTTTGATGAGGTCCCTTTGAAAACATGGCACCCAGAAGTGGACATCTACCCAGTTGTGGTCAGATGGTTCAGTGGAGGGGTTGCTTCCTTAACCAAGGTACTACTTGTATTTCAAAGCAACATAAGATGGCCTTTACTGATTTGATTTCGCAGATACATTACACTATTGACTGAAAAAACTCAGCAGATCTTTTGATCATAAAACACTATTTTGCCTTGAACACAGAAATACATGATGGAAAAAAAAAAAGAAATACATGGTAGTGGTGAAGGCTGCCTATTATAAACTCTCTTTACCTATTTTTTGACCAATATTTCAGCCTCTGCAAGGACAAAGAATCATTCTATATAAGTAGTGGGAGAGCCTAAGTCTATGAATGTCAGGTGGGGTGTGTGTGTGTGTAGCAGGTGGAATGTTGGCTTCCTAAAACATCTTGCCCTGTCCTAATCCCCAGAACCTTATCAGAAAAAAAAAAAAAAAAAAAAAAAAAAAAAGGCCCTTGAAGATGAATTGAGTTACGGATCTTGAGATCATCTTGGATTATCTAATTTACCTCAAATCCTATGACAAGTGTCTTCATTAGACACAGAAGAAGAGAACACACCCACGTAGGAGAAGGTGATAGGAACCCCACAAGGTAACAAATTCCAGGAGGCATCAGAAGTGGGAAGAGGCAAGGAAGGATTCTCCTGGAGCCTTTTGAGGAAGCAAGGTCATGCTAACACCTTGATTTCAAACTTCTGGCCTCAGAAGTGTGAGAGAATAACTTTTGTTGGTTGAAGCCACCAGGCTTATGGTGATCTGTTATGGCGGCCTGAGGAAACTAACAGAGAAAGCTCTGTATTTCCTGGGGTGTTCCCCCCTAGAATGGGGGAAAACATCCCCAGGATCCACACCAACACTTCCCTCCATGGTTTAGGGATATGGAAAGTAGGTTGGGAATGACAGCCACTTAGACTGCTCCATTCTTGTGGAGGCAGTGCTCCCCTTGTAAAAAAAAATGTAATCATTTTTTTTTAATCCATTACAAAGTTAGAACGCAGATGTTTCCACGATGACTGGTAAGCCAAGTTTGCTAGCGCCCCCAGGGGAAAAAGACTACAGAGACACCAGCTGAGTGTGTGTGTGTGTATGTATTGTAGAGCATAAGGCACATCTAACAAGGATACTGAACGAGAAGTTTTGAAAACACTAGGTGACTCATGTATTAATGTGAGTACGTAGGAACCTAACCGCGCAGCGTTCTATTCAAAGACGGCCACGTGACTGCCAAAAGCAGTCATAGGCAAGTTATGCAAATCATCTCCCAGATGGCAATGACATATTTACACCTCACCATCATACATGTGCTGTTGCCATGCTCTGTGCCAAGAGGCTATTAAAGAAAATTCTTGGAGAGTTTTCCACTCTGCTGTTGGTGAAGCCTTTTGTGTGCCTGTGACAAATGCATCAAACACAAGAAGCAAATAAGAGTCACTGGAAAATAATGGTGGAATTTAAATCCACACATTCCAAGGCACAAACGAGTGATGTAAAAAACACCACCACCAATAACAACAACGTGCCCTGTGAATTGGGCCAGAACCTACTGCAATGGTTATACTAGGGTAGAGTCAATTTACCCCGTCAAAGAGCATGGTTCCCAACAGCAAGGGGAAGAGGTTCCTTCAGAAAGGCAGAGGAAGAAGGGCAGGGATGAAAAGAATAGAAATGAAGAGATTCTCGTAAAAACTGTAAATCTCAAATTCGGAAGTCATTTTGTCTACTCCCTACCTGAGGCAGGAATCTCTTCTTCCTCCTTTTTTTTTTTTTAAGATTTTATTTTATTTGACAGAGATCACAAGCAGGCAGAGAGGCAGGCAGAGAGAGAGGGGGAAGCAGGCTCCCTAACGAGTAGAGAGCCTGATGTGGGGCTTAATCCCAGGTCCCTGGGATCATGACCTGAGCGGAAGACAGAAGCTTTAACCCACTGAGCCACCCAGGTGCCCCTTTCCTTCTCCTTTTTAGAATATGGTAGAAAATAAAACATAATAATGATTACTATTTAAGTAAGCAAGGCACAGTGCTGGGTACTCTACGTGTATTTTCTCGTTTAATCATGAGACTATTGCTATAAGATCAATATAACCTCCATTTTATAGATGAATACATGTGTCATTAAGGAAACACAAATTCTCTCTGGCATTCACTCATTCATTTTTCAATACATACTAGACACATGTAAACACAGCAAATAAACAAATATTCCAAACATACCAAGAAAAAATAACCTTCAGTGTCAGGGGAGTCAGTACCCCAAAAAAGGCAACCTACTGGATTTTTGGACCGCTCTCATTCTTAGAAAGTTCTTTCTTATATTGATCTGAGAGGTGTCTCCATGTAACTAAGCAATAGGTCACTGTGGTGTCTTTGTTCACTTAGAACAAAAGGAGGTAAGAGGACATGGTGAGGGTAAGGGGTTTACAGGAGGCAATTGACATTCTTGGTTTCTCATTTCAGTTAAGAGCAGTTTCTGTACTTAACAACATGTCTGGTTTTCATGTTAACCCTTATTCTTTGGGGATCACAGATGGCCAAATCCCATGAACCCAAAAAGAGAGATGTAGTCTTCCTTGAAAATAGTTTTGAAAAGCCCTTGATAGCTTGGAGGCACTGTCAGAGGACCAGAAATATGCCACCCACATAAAAGCGAGTCTGCGTGGTGCCAACCCATAAATATCAGGAATAGTTATGTGTCACCTGCAGGAGGTCCATGAATGCTGAAGTGATGAGGAGGACACATATCAGAGCCACCCTCGTGAGTCCTCTCTTGGCAGCGTCTTATAAGAATGGCCTTTCAAGTGGTCAGAATCCCAGCAGCAGAACCTCTTTTCACCACTCAACTGTGGAATTCACACCCAAAAGGGAGACACTGGAAGCCAGGGAACTGGGAATCGCTGCTCTGGGAGAACCCACTGTTTATGGACCTCATGGAATCCTCCCACCACAGGTCTGCAGAAGACCAGGCCTTTCGATGGGCAGCTACCCTGCCCTGGAGCTCCAAGATAAACAAGATCATCCATGTTAACGGGCTTTCTGTCTAAACCTTTGGGGGCCTTTCAGGAAATCTGTTATTCTCAAAGAGTCTTTGGCCGTCTGCTGACTACTCTTTCCAACATTGCTATGTCCAAACTGTAGCATGACCTGAGAAGGCGGACTTTAACCGAAATAATCATTGTTTCCTCTACAGGCTCACCTCAGAGACAGATGGGGTTCAGTTCCAGGCCACCACAATAAGGCGAGCTCACAACAAAGCAGATAGCATAATAAAGCCAGTCAAGGGAATGTTTTGGTTTCCCAGTGCTTATATAAGTTTAAACTCTATCATAGTCTATTACACATGGCATCGAATTACATCTAAAAAAGCGATGTGTGGACTTTAATTTAAAAATCCTTTCTTGCTAAAAAATGTTAACCATCATCTGAGCTTCTAGTGAGTCGCAATCACTGGGCACACGTCACCATAACACGTGTAATGGTAATGAAAAGTTTGAGATACGGTGAGAATTACCAAAATGTGACACGGCGACACAAAGGAACAAATGCTGTTGGGAAAATGGCACTGATGGATGTGCTACAGGGAGGCTTGCCACAACTCTTCCACTTGTAAAAAAAAAAAAAAATGCAGTATTTGCAAACTGCAATCCAGTCACGTATGTACTGTGTGTACCAAAAGCTATACCTGTACTAATCCAACGAGGGTTAACTGATTGAGCCCCTACTCTATCATGGACCAGGCACTTCGCACGAAACCATCTCCTGTTTGATCCTTACCACAGCACTGGCTTTGGAAAGTATTCCATTTTCCAGATGAGGCTATGTGCGACCGAGAGGCACGAAGCGGCTTATGTCCATTATGTTGTGGAATCGGGTCTCGAACCCAGATCTGTCACATTCCAACTTCCTTTAGAAAAATAATAGTAGCAAGAGCTCACATTGTGTCAGGTAGTAGTCTAAGCACTTTGGACACCGCACTCATTTCTTCCTCATAACGAGCCTGTTTTATAGCTGGGGTAAGGGGGTCCAATCACCATCACAGGTCACACTGTTAACATAAGAGAGCGCTGGCTTTGGAACCCCGGCAATCTGATGCTAACAGAAGGTAAATAAACATGGACACTGCTGGGCAGGGAGACTGAGGTTCCTCTCCAGGACCCTCTAAGCATACCAGGAGTAGGGTTGAGGTTATGAACCCTTGTCCTCAATCAGCTGGTGAATGATGAAAACTTGCCTTAGCTTTTCAGGATAGGGTGAGACTTAGAGGAGCCTGGGAATATCTCTGCTCTCATGCCATGCCTCAAGGTCCTTCAATGGCATGGGATATTCCAGAACTGAGGTGATCATCTCCAAGGGAGCTACAAGCCCCCTTCCCCAGTGCAGGGCAGGCTCCCAACTAGCCACCTCCCCCTCGTCCTGGTGACTTGGCATGGCAGATCACCAGGTTGTGGCTAAGGGTGTTTACCTGCAAGATTGGAGGAAACCAAGCACCCACCCTGCCCAGGAGAGAGAGCATAGTTGAAAGCAGAAAAGGTCGCCTGCCAAGTCAGATTACAGCCAATGACAACAGGAACATTTTCCCTGCAGGCCTGTGGAGGACCACATTCGGTGTGTCTGTTGGGGTGTGAGAGCTTTGCGGTGGGAAAGGCAGGAGGACAGCAGCTCCTAAGCATGTTTGGGAGCTGGCAGAGACCGATTGGCCTGGCTCGTGTGACGTAGTTTAAGCGTTCTCCTGCCTCCTGCCTATTTTCTTTCTCTGAACTGTTAACATCGGAGTTAATTATGTACAATTAATACCATAACAAGAGCTATCAGGGTTCCTAATGATGGCAACCGCAGATCTTTTATCTTGGTAAGGTCAGACTACCTCTGTCAAGCACCCAGGAAAATTCCTTCAAGAATGGCCCGCACCTCTATTTGGTCCCCGTGTAGCGCCAGTCACTGGTCACTCGACACCCTCCGCGTGTTACCCCATGTGCTTCTCATGAGCACTTCAATCATAAGGCTCGTCTCCTGTTTTACTGACGAAGAAACGGACGTTCTGAGAAGTCCAGTAACCTGCTCATGAGTATTCATGGAAGACACTGTGTGTTTTCCAGTCAGACCTATTGCCACTTGAACCAAGAGATGGGGTTACTACAGGCAGGAAGCCGCTGTGGGTCCTTCACCCCTTTGGACAATACTTGTGTGTAAATTATCCAAGAGACCAAGTGCCTTCTAGATAACCTGACTCTGGATTCCAGCCTTCATATTTTCTTTCCTTTCTTCTATCTGGAGGCATAGCATCCTGAGCTGTGTTCCTTTAGTGGGGAAGGACCTTGACATACAGTGATGAAAGGATGTATTTAATCGTAACATCACTGCTGTGCAAAGAGCTAACAGTCCATGGTAATCCAGAGGAATGCGTCTCGTGGAGAGGTCTGTGACTTTAAAGACACGGTCCTCTCCAGAAACAGTCAGGATCGAGGAGATCCTTTCTTTTCTTCTGCTGACAAAGCTCTGAATCAAGTGAGAATACTGCTAAGCGACAACCTTGCAGCCACCATCCAAATACACCACTGGGGTGGAGGAGTGGGGGGAGTAGAACAGACAAAAGTCAGTGCGAGAACATTATGAGCTTCCAAGGAGGGAGAGAGAAATTGGCAACAAGGCCCCAGGCAGATTCTCAGTGGTGAGAAGCAAGGGTCTGAGACCAAACTTTGCTCAGCTTATTTCCATTTTTCCTTCTGGAGAGTTGACAAGCGCCTTGAATTTCCAGGGGAATGAAAATGAGTGTAACTCCCAACAGCTTATTCCTTTGCAAAGATCTTTGCAAACAGATCTCAGAAAAGTCACTGATGAAGGAATCCAGAATGAAATGTTCCCTGGCTGGTTCATTTCTCCCTCTACAGTTTCCAGCTCATCCCGGCAGGGGACTGGGTTTATTTTCCTTTCTCTAAGGACAGTGCTGGCTGCAGAGTGTGGCTCTTGGGCTGTCAAGAACAGAAGTAAGACAGGCTGGCAGATCAGGATTAAGAAAACAAAAATGGGGACGCCTGGGTGGCTCAGTTGGTTAAGCAGCTGCCTTCGGCTCAGGTCATGATCCCAGCGTCCTGGGATCGAGTCCCATATCGGGCTCCTTACTCCGCAGGGAGCCTGCTTCTCCCTCTGACTCTGCCTTCCACTCTGTCTGCCTGTGCTCGCTCTCACTCTCTCTCACAAATAAATAAATAAAAAATCTTTAAAAAGAAAACAAAAATGGATCCTAGAGGTAAAATTACTAAAAAAAAAAAAAAAAAAAAAAAAAAAGTCCTGGCAGAACAATCTTTTCGGTAGATTTGCTATTAAAAGAGAAAAAGAAAGATGGAAGAATTGAAAAAAAAAAGTTAAAAATCCGACCTGAAGTTACATTCATCCTTGTTAAGCATGGAGGAAATAATCTTTACTTTAACCAAAGGTCAGCAGGCAGCCAGTCCAGGTCTGGATGTAAACAGCTCTAATCCGGACTGCAAAGTGGTTTTTTAAGAACGTCAACAAAGAAAAAATAAAACCCAGTAGACTTTTTTAGAGAAGAAAGAGGGAGGAAAATGAGTATTGGCCTCTGAGAAGGGCAGCAGAAGGTAGTCGTCTGAGCACCGGACTTCTGGCAGGGGTGGCCAAATGTAAGGTCATCTCACAGGTTCAGATGGAAATTGCCTCTGGTGCGACAAACGCAGAGAAGTAAGGCCAAATAAGGCAAATGAGGCAAAAATAAGGCAACTCTGAATTCACTCCCAACCCTCTCTTAAAACGGGCTGAACAGGTCTGAGTCTTTGAGTTCAGTTTCAAAAAAGTCTCCACTGCACTCCACTCCAGGGTTAAAAAAAAAAAAAAAAAATCAGATCAACTTCCAGACAAGCAGAGCCTGGCTTAATGATTAAGAGAAACAAAAAGGATTAAATATCTGGCCTGGGAGAATTTTCCTGTACAACCCGAATGTCAAAGGCATCTCTCTGCTCTTCCCTCTCAAAAGAGCTTCTCCCTGTGGGACAAACACCCGGGCTAAGTCATTCAGCTTTTATTTTTTCGTTCAATTTCCTCATTCATAGAGATCCCTCAGGGGCCAGGGGTCTAAATGCCAAAAGAGAAAAATGAAGGGTTTCAACTCACCTTTTCCAGTGCGTGTCTCGGGCACTCAAAGCAGCCGCAGCCCCGAAGTTCCCATGCCTTGTGGGTGAATCTGGCAGTTCCTGGGGCTCCCGGAGCAGTGACCAGGCTCAACCTTGGTGCACAGGTGCCTAAGGAAGGAGGAGGGCATTGGTTGGTCGAGAGCAGGAAACGTGTGACATCACGGGAGCCTCACAGATAAAACATTGCTGGGCCTTTAGCTATTGAAACAGTCAGTATAGGTCCCGCCCACCTGTCATTTACCTGAATACCTGGGAGCAGGTAGGTGGCGTCTCTGTGCCGACAGATGAATCAGTTAGAGCAATCGGCCCACTGGAATTTACTTTCTTTCCTGAGCACAGCACGTGCCCAACCCCGTGGACAGATCTGAATTTACAAGCACGGTGGCTTCCGCGGCCCCTTCCTCTCTCCCCCTTCCCAAATAGCTACCTATAAAAAAGAGTTCAAAAGGAAATTTAAACACAGAGACAGTGTGTTGATGGGCGTAAGAAAGAAGAGTGTGAAGATCCCTCGACCGCTTGGAAAACATTTGAGAATTGCCCTCAAAAGCTGTTCTGAATAGCATCCCTTTGAATCCAGTGCTTCTCTGTTCCGATATTAAAAATTGGAGGTGACACTTCAAATTCATTTAAAAAAAAATCTTAACAGGCTACTGGTTGGCAGTTTCAAGGTCGGGGGTTTTCAAATGCTTTTTCTCCTACTCCCACACCGGTGGGAGGACAGCGTTTTAATTCCATATTCAGGAGTTTGTAAAACTTGGGTCTTTCCTACCGTGGCTTCCCGGGCTGTTAGTCACATGGAGCTGACAGTTCCCTCTAAGCCTGCAATTAGCAGCCATTTAAATGATTCAGATTTGAATGATCGTACAGTAATAAGGTGGCTTTGTCTGCTGAATTACAGCCAGGAAGAAGGAGTCAGAATTATTTCTGTCCCAAGCGTGCTGTGTGACCCTGGGCAAGTCACGGTGTTGCTTCAGCTCTGCCAGCAGGCTGACAGGAACGCCAAGCTCAGCTCTGCCCGCGCACTGCACCAGCTGGGAGCTATAATGACTGACTGTTAAGCCCTTTGGCATCTTTCAGACTATTGTAAACAACTGCCTGCATTGTATTAAATGAAATTGTATTTCTGCCCCCACCTCTACCCCCCCCCCCCACCCCCAGCATCTCCCGACCATTCATTCATTCTCTGGAATGTGCTACCTGGGGAAATTGTGGCTTCTCCCTCCCAGGAGTTGGTCTGCTGGTCCAGAGAGACTTTTTATTCCCCTTGAAGGAAAAAAAAAAAGTAGAAATTCCTATTCCCCACTGCCTTATTCTGTGTCCCTCTTCTCCTGATACCAGAAACCCTTTGGTTCCATGGGTTCGAACATTGTACTGCTTCGGTGGGTTATGGTCGGTCGTTGGGTGAGTAGGTTAGTGGCTTGGCTGGGGGAGGGGTGGAGGAAGAGGAATCAGTGAGAGGGGGAGGGGCAGAAGAGGAAAGGAAGGAAGTCTTGATTCTGTTCTCTTGGCCTCAACTTTGGGCTCAGCCAATCATCCAAGACCTTGTGAAACCACCAGGGAGGGAAGAAGGAGCAAAACTGGTCAAGGGCACCGGCTGCAGGGCTGACTCCGCATACTTCACCAGGAGGAGAGCGGGCTCCTCTCCCCCAGCCATCCCAGACGGCACACCACCTTCCCCACCTGGGACCCAGGTGCACTGTGAAGAGAATGAAAATCTTAAAAAAAAAAAAAAAAAACTCCCATGCATATTTTTCTCCAACAGAAACTAAGGTTGGTGTGGCCTCTCCTTCAGTGTTAACAAGAAGAGGCAAACCCTTTTCCATGCGGGTCATTCAGGAAAAGTACCAGTCCCTCAGCTTATTCTCAACTGAGAAACAAAAGCAAAACACAGGCTTCTTCTTCACTTGGATAGGGTGTCCCCTGCGCCTTGAGAAGGGCAGGGCGAGCCACCAACCTGATGAATCATCTAGAAGGCTCAACCTCTGACACTCTTGGGTCTACCTGCCTTCCCTGTGTGCCAATCATGCCTTACGTTTTTCTAGGGCCTCCAAGTCTGTCCCCAGAGAATGGAATCACAGACAGATTTTTTCTGTGTGTTTTTTATTTTGTTTTTGTTTTTTTGATGGGGGAGCTATGTGTTTTAGGGGGCCAAGGGAGAGCTTGTAGGAAGTGACAGTGCATGATGCTTTATCCAAAGGCCTCCTGGCTATGGGCTTCACTTGCTGGATTCACAAACACTTGGCCTTCTGTAAGGATGGCCTGATGAATAAAAATTAAGAACAAGAGTTGAGGCAGGAGGGGAATTTGCTCCCTGGTGTGGTTGTATTAAATGAAGAGAAAGAGAAAAAAGTAGATACATTTTACACAATCAGCCATCCTCAGTGAGGTGCATCTTGCTATACCAAGATTTAGAACAATCTCTAAAGGTTAAAAAAAAAATCAATATGGGCTTCCTTATTCCATTAGGGCTGTGACATTATGAAGGAAATGATATTTCTAAACGATTGGTGAAGAGATTTAAGTAATAAGCATAAAAAGCTGACATCGAATAAGTGCTTACTGGGGGCTACTTACAGTTCTAAGCACATTTTACAACAGTCCTAGATGTTAGGTACTATTTGCATTTAAAGCTGGGAAATCCAAGGCATAGGAAGGCTGAGAACTTACGGGCAGCCCAGCCAGCAAGTAGCTGGCCCAGAGCAGTTTTAACCAGTGGAAAGAAAGGGAGGAGAGTTTCTGATTTCATGCTCACCAGGCAACCTCTTGGACACTAACTAAATTTCTAACCCCTCCTCTATTCAGAAGGAAGTATCTTGTGGAAGTAGCCCTGGGAGTGTGTGTAAGTTTCTGGGAAGAAGTGTCTTCAGCTGCAAATGAGTTATTAATCTGGTTTCTACGTAGACTATATGTGTACAGAACATATATACATATGCAAATATAGGCATATATAACAGATGCACGTATTTATGCATATAGTTATGAGGAAACACACTCTGAATGCATTACTTGACATCACCGTTTGGAAACCTGTCAAACCCACCCCAGGAATGGAAGATCAACTTGAGGGGCCTCATCAGAATGATCAATTGTAAATCTCAATAGTATCTTCTAGGGTGATTTCTCTGTAAAAATCCAACAGTCTATACCTTTAAAATCGGAACATCTCATCAGGACAGCCTTAAGAACACAGAACTACCTACAACTGGATAATATGAGACCATGTAAAGTTAAGTTCCAGTACGAACCACAGCCATGATGGGTGGTTGAGCCTGGCTTGGCAAATACTACATGCACAATGTTCCATTCTTTCCCCTACACACCAGACAGGGGACCCACTAGTCCTTGCTGAACCACCATGGCACCCTTTAGCTGAGAGGTAACCTCAGAATCGTCAAGATGAAAGTCCAAAGACGGTATAACTTCTAGGTCTTGTTTCACAGAAGGTGGAGGGATAATCAGGAAAGGAACAGAGTGGTGTTGGCTGGTGCCATCGGGGAAGACTTCATGGAGAAATCTGATGGATTGGCAAGATGGTGGGAAGGGCACACAGTTCCAGACGTGGTGGCAGTGTAGATGGGGGCAGGGATTATCGCAGCCTGTGTGTGTTGAGGAGGAAGCGGTGGTGGGCGAGCAGAGGGAGGCCAGGGAAGAAGATCCATGGCATGCTCAGTTTGGACAGGGAAGGTGGGACCAAATTCTGAAGACCCTCAAGGACTGACTGCTTCGGGTATTTACTGTGTTACTGGCTACTACTCTCAAGATGAATAAGCAGCTTTTTTAATTGGAGGAAAAAAGGAAGAAAGAAATTCAACATCTTGAGCATGGAGTAATTTATTAAGAGTGACAACGTTTTAAGAAACCAACTGAAAAATCCACCCTTAAGTACAGGGAACAAACAGGTGGTTGCCAGAGGAGAGGTGTGGGAGGGGGATGGGTGTGAAACCGAAAAAGGGGATCAAGAGTACACTTCTCCAGGAAAAATAAAGAATGACCATGTCTTCAGTGCGGAGGTAAATCTCTAGGAGATGCCATTTTGGCTACCTTATGATCTTCAGAGACACGCCTCCTCTGCAGTCCTTATATCCTATAAATACGGTCGTCTGGAGGGACAGGTGGAATGCATTAGAAATCTCTCTGAACTCAAGATTGGGCCTGTCCTAGTTAACCAGCCAGCTCACTTGGGCTTTTTGATTAGCTTGAATTCTTTTATGTATCCTGACAGGGAAATCTAAGTGGGGAAAGGAGGTCTGGTTTCAAAGCTCTTTCCTTCTCGATCAACACAATGAAGGTTGGCATTCTCAAGGATTCCTCCTGGCAATGAACCTATTGCTAAGAGCATGCCTCGTGATTCCTCAGAATTACTTTGCCCCTGTTTGCTTCTTTTTTTTTTTTTATGGCATATTTGTAGAGTTGTCTCAGATGACTAAATGCCACAACAAAACACAGTCCATGTGATTTTAATATACACATCTCAAGAAAAAGCCACTTTGGCTGCAAGTACCTGGTGTTATGAGATGGAATTGGCTGTATACATTCCATCATCTTGGCCTCAGGTTTTTTTTTTTTTTTTTTTTTAACTAGCTTAGCCCCAAATCTTTCATTGGCTAATTACAAGTGCTTAGCATGAAGCAAATAAGCAGATCCTACAAAGGCAATTATAGAAAATAATAGTAATAATCACAGCGATCAGCAGCTATGATAGATGTTGTCTGGTTCTGTGTATGTGGAGGAGAATGTGGTTCTCTCAAGAAACTCATGGCCTGGGTATTGCCTGCTGTGCAGATGAGCTTCTAGAACATTTTATGGATCTACAGTTTAGGAGCAGACAGTTTCTGCTTTGTGTGCTTTTTGGGGAGGAGAGAGTACCTCAGCTATTGGACTTGGCACCTAGTTTGTGAACTTGGCCCACATTTGTGGCCAGTACCCTCTCTGCTCTAGCACACATACACAGAAGGACTTCGTTGTTGCGGTCTCTGTAATTATCACAAGGCCTATATTCCATACCTGTAAGTATCTTTATGTTTCTATGACTCCATTCCTGTGTAAACCAAATGTGTTAGTCTATGTTTTGGTGATGGTTGTCACTATGTTTTGGTGATGGTTGTCATGTCTTTGTTTCTTTATTGGTTCCTTCTTTTACAGTTATATTGATTGACTCAATGCCATATATCAGGATATAAAATATCTCTTCTCCTTGTTAACTTTGGCCTCGTTCTAAGGGCTTCCATGTCCTTGTAGATGACCCCTCAAGCATCCTTGACCACCTCAACTATGAGGACATTTACATTTGCTCCTCTTAAGCTGCCAGTTCTTCTTCTCCTCCTTCTTCTTCTTCCCTTCTTCTTCTTCTTCTTCTTCTTCTTCTTCTTCTTCTTCTTCTTCTTCTTCTTCTTCTTCTTCTTCTTCTTCTTCTTCTTCTTCTTCTTCTTCTTCTTCTTTAAGATTTTATTGATTCATTTGAGAGAGAGAGTACAAGCAGGGGGGAGGAGAGAGAGAGGGAGAAGCAGACTGCTCCCTGAGCAGGGAGCCAGACCTGGGGCTTGATCCCAGGACCTGGAGATCATGACCTGAGCTGAAGGCAGAAGCTTAACCATTTGAATCACCCAGGTGCTCATACGCTGCCGGTTCTTAGGGCCACCCCTTGGATCTTCTTATCACCTCCAAATTTTCCATTTCAGAAAATCTGAGAATGTTGTTCTCTGCTGTATTCTCAATCATTCAGGTTTTCACTCCCTTCCTCAATCTTTGCCTTCTTCTCTGCACTGATGGTGGTCCCTGGTGCCTGGAGGGGGCCCACAGATATCTGCTCTGTACCGTTTTTCACTTCCAGCTTATCTAGCCCAGATTCCATTTCTGTGCCAGCATCTTCAATTTCCTACTGACCTGGTGGGACCATGGGGCTAGCCTTCTTTCTTCCCATAAGCCTGAAGCCTGGCACCACTATTTAGGGATGTCCTACAGTGCCTGCTGTACTCGTCGCTCTCCTTGGTACTCCTGGTTAGGGTCTCTTCCTTCCCTCTCGGTGGTCACCCCCGCCTTCAGTTCATTCTCCTTGACTGACGCCCCAGGTGTTTCAGGATCTGGTCTCTGCTTGCCCATCAAAACTCATCAACATCTTATCTTTCTCATCCACAGAACACCATCCACCTTCCACCTTGCCCAAGTCACCCTGTGTCAGAGAGGAGTAATGCCTCCCACCCCCATTTCCACAGGAAAGTGGTTTACAAAGCCAACCCCGGCCAGCTCCACACTCCAACTCTGGGAGTCCCTGACTGGGGAAATGGGAAAGAAAAGCCAGGTAAGCTCACTTTTGCTCCTCCCTTTCCTGTCTTGGGAGTGAGCCGGACTTTCCCTGTGCCATGCCATGCTCTGAGTCCTCTCTGGGCATGCTTCCTTTTGAGAAACTGCCACTGCCAGGTCTGCTCTGTCCTGGGGTCTTCAAGTTCTGTTTTCCCTTGTTCCAGGTGCTGGTCTCCAGGTTAGCATCACCATTTAAAAGGTGGGTTTTTTTTTAAAGATTTTATTTATTTATTTGACAGAGATCACAAGTAGGCAGAGAGACAGAGAGAGAGAGAGGAGGAAGCAGGCTCCCTGTTGAGCAGAGAGCCCGATGCGGGGCTCAATCTCAGGACCCTGGGATCATGACCTGAGCCGAAGGCAAAGGCTTTAACCCACTGAGCCAGGCACCTCTAGAAGGTGGTATTTTTGCCTCCATAATTACTCTTTTGAATTTTCTCAAATTATCCCAAACCCAGATGGGGAAGAGGC
Source organism: Mustela nivalis (assembly GCF_964662115.1). Taxonomy (NCBI): domain Eukaryota; kingdom Metazoa; phylum Chordata; class Mammalia; order Carnivora; family Mustelidae; genus Mustela; species Mustela nivalis. The sequence goes on along the minus strand of NC_139023.1, from coordinate 25,244,369 downwards.
ACTGTTTACCACGGTTCTCCTTAGCTATCCCAAATCCTGTTTGTGGTTCCCCTAGTAATCTGCATCTCTCACTTCCAGGCTTTTACCCAGGTGATACCCCAATATTTATTGTGCATTTACCATTGCCTGGATTGACGATATGCACTTTATCTGTGTTCTCTTACCAGATCCTGGCAGAAATCCTAGGAACTAACTCTACTTAACAGATGAAGAAACTGTCTCTGAGAGGTGATGTAACTTGTCTGACATGCCCAGCTGATTACAGCCAGACCTGAGACTCAGGTAAACTCCTCCCTCAGTCTGGGAAACTCCTTCTCCACCCGCAGGGCTCAGCTCAAATGCCATCTTCTTTACAGAACCTTCTGTGACCTACCCAAGGTCTGTGCCTGTCCCATGCTGGCCACACTACTTCAGCAAGTGTTTCATGGATTGCCACTTTTAAAAGATCGTCTCCTCTCTAGACAGCCAGGTAAGGAACATGGCTTTTCATAGACCCTCAGGACTCAGCCAGGGCTGGGAGGGAACTTAGCCCAATCCCTGTGATAAAGATTAGTTAAAAGAACTAAAGATGAATATAAAACAAAGGGAGGCGGTGGAGTGGGTTGGGGGGTAGATGGAGAAACTCACATCAAGTTAAATCTTGAGGATGCCCTTCCTTCTCGCAGCAGTCTAGGCCTGTTGACTTCGGAAAGGGAACAGATTTTAACCCACTGAAGTGTTATAGTAGTCCTACCACAGTCTAGATTCATTATTCACTCATTCATTCTTTCACTCGCTTATTCAACAAATTTATTAAATACCACTAACATACGAGTCGATGACAAGGATAAGAAGAAACTATTTTCAGGAACTCATAGTCAAAGGACAAGTGGAGCTTAAGACCAATGATTAAACAATCAAAGGTGGAAATTGTCATAATAGAGGAGTGGCCACAGGTGCAATTGCATGAAGGAGGGAATGGGCTTGTTTCTTCTTGTTTGAAGGCTCCAAGTTGTTAAAAAGCACTTGCCCGACTTTGCCCAGCTAGTAAATGGAAGAGCCAATATTGGAGTGTAGTTCTTCTTGATTTTAGAGCTCATCATCTTCCCAGGTGCCCACACAGCCTTATCCAGGCCCTTAGCTATGTAGAGGGCCCCCAAGAACAGGATCTTAACCTGCTTCTAGAATCTAAATGTGTCACCCCAGAGAATCTGGCCTTTTACAGCTTTACAGTCTTCATATGGTAGGGGTGGGTTCTCTGAGAAGGTAGAAAGACTAATTACTTCTCATATATGGTCTCAGAGTTTCATGACCACAGTCAGAACTGCTGGCACCTTGGGAAGAATCTGAAAAAGACCTATTCTCTGCAGGTGACAGAAATATCTGTAGATATTTGTATCTGTAGGATTAAAATTCCTTTAAGGTGGAGTCGGTTTACTTCTGTAAGCCATTCTTAAAGATCCCCACCTCAAACTTCATAAAGTTTTTAAGCCTCTGGTGTAATCTTATTCTGTTTTTTGTGCCATCAGTCCTAAGTGGAGAAAAAAATTACCATCTCCTCACCACAACCCTCCAATATATTTGCTGTCTTTTCTGCTGTCTTATAGAGTCCAGGCCCAAGAGACTGACCTCTTCAAACTTTTTCCTGAGGGAGTTGAAAATTCATAATAACTAGTAACATAAAGACTTACATATACACACACACAAAAAAAATGCCCCAGTGAGATGGAGTGGAAAAGCGAAATCAAGAGGGGAGTCGTCTTGCTGGCCTTGTCAGGTGTGATAAACACAGAGGAAACCAACTTTTGGGGTGGGGAAATATTTTCCTTCCTAACGAACTTCCACTTCTGTCCAAGAAAGAGCAGGTCCTCAAAAAAGGAGACCATTGCCAAGAAGCCTGTCCTTTAGTTCTCTTAAGTCAAAGAATATAAGAAAGAGAATATCATGAACACCACTCACCATTCATGAGGAGATGGCCTCTTGGTCAGATTCTGACTAACAGAGTCTCAGCAAAGGAAAGTTCATTTGACTTTTCTCGAATCATGAGCAGCTTGAAGATGCTCCTTTTCAACTTGGATGATGAACCTGGCTGGGTGCCTTTTCAGGCCTTTCTTAGAGCTGGTTTCCATGGCTCCCTGTCACACCCCCATGACAAGGTGCCTGCAGTAAAAAAGGGTAGACTTCTTGGTGGTCATGAAGCCATAATGAGGTGGAGCAGTGGACCTGGGCTTGGTTGATGAGGAGGGAAGCCTTCCCCATGTCCAGTTCTGGGAACTCTGCAGCGGGAGCTGCCATCTCCTCCCAAAGTCAGCTTGAAAGCCGCACTTCCAGTCTGAAGTTCAGATAATCACAGAGTAATGAATACTTTAACCTACTGTCCTTTGACAATTACGGGAACGTGGGGTTGTTATGGTCATGGACCTTTTGTGGAGTCCCCCATTACTGAGTAGCTCAACTAATCCTGAGTTTGAACTGTAGACTTCAGCTGCAGCCGAGGGGCCAGAGTATAGGTAGAGAGCAGGAAATCATTCCCCCTTGGATGTGAGAATGTCTGAGAAGAGGTCTGCATTTCACATTCAAATCCATTCAGCCCAGTTCACTGAGAATTTATGGAGAGTTAAGAGCCAGGAGCTGTGTTATTAACAAATCTGGGTTAATAGAGGCCCTAGATGTCCAAGTTCCTTGTTTGTACTGTCTTAATTTGAGGCTTTGTCAGTATCAGTGCTGGCCATCACCTCAGGGTGGCCAGGCTGGTTCTTCTGGTTCAGGTTGTCCCCCTGAAGTGGTGCGGTCCATTTGGCAAGAAGAGAGGCCACCCTTCCTGCCCAATCCCACTTTCTCTGAGTTGCCCCAGGAGGTAGACTAGAAGTGCAGCTTTGACATGTCCTGTCACAGGCATACTCACACCCCCAGGTTAGATGACTCTCACTAAGGTATCTCTCCAGGGTGGCCAGTCCTTCTAGGTGACTTGGCTGCACCTGGATCAACACTGTTCATGTTCCATCTGCCCATTGAACTTGCAGCTCTGACTACAGTGTGAGTGTGGCAGCAAGCCAGGTGTACCGTGAGAGGCTCATTCTTCAATGTCATGTAGCTGTGAAATTTTGGCAGAGGGATAGCTGTGGTGCTAGGGTGTACCTTCCTCATCCCTGCCCCTAGGGCCTGCTGCATGCACCAACTGATTTGAACTTGAAGTTGAAAGAAGCTCTGTGGGCGCCTGGGTGGCTCAGTGGGTTAAGCCGCTGCCTTCGGCTCAGGTCATGATCTCAGAGTCCTGGGATCGAGTCCCGCATCGGGCTCTCTGCTCAGCAGAGAGCCTGCTTTCCTCTCTCTTTCTCTGCCTGCCTCTCCATCTACTTGTGATTTCTCTCTGTCAAATAAATAAATAAAATCTTTAAAAAAAAAAAAAAAAAAAAAAAAAAGAAAGAAGCTCTGTGATGTTTCTGGTCTACCTTAACTCATTTCAATGTAGCAAGGTATCTTCTCCAGGATAAAGGAACCATGAACCACACACCAGGAGTCACTGACGAGTCAGACCCAAAAGTCAGTCATCTCAAAGCCAAACTCTTTAAACAGATTGCCATTCTTTCTCCCCGTACCCTATCTCCTCTCCCACAAATCTCCCCATTCTATAGAATCTGTACACCACCTACCCTCTTTACCCTTGCTTAAATGGCTAGCTTCTGTTAGTACCATCTTCCTCCCCTGGAAATGATCACATGAGATTTCATAGAAAAGCAAAAGTGGATCCTCATCAGGAAGTCTTAAGATTCTAGTAGTTGATGGAAAGAGGGACAGAATGAGAAATAAAAATCAGGTTCTGCCAAAGCACATGCCAAAAGTTATGGAAATGAAATTAACTTCGGAAGTGATCCAGGGGTAAATCCAAATGTAACAAGTGAGTTCTGCTGTCTGTGATTCTGATACAGCCATGAGGGAGTTTGTCTGGACACTGAGAGAAACAAATGCCAAGATATGATGAAACATGCAAGACTTTATTAGGTATAATACCTATGTGGGTGACAATGAAATGGGAGCTGGAGAAAGGTTGGGAGAGCACATGAAGAAGTATAATGATGTCTTTGTTGAATGAATGCATGATAAACAAGGTTCAGTTCGGAAAGGGAAAGAGAAAAGAAACATTTGGTCACAAAATGATGTGAATTTCCAAAGTTGCTATTAGGTTATAGGTAAGGGAGATACTCAGCTGGTGTCCATCATGTGGCTGTACTAGGTATTTACTCCTGACAACTTGTCTGACTGGTCTGGTCTATTATTGGTTGATGCCTGTGGTGTACTGATTTTTAATATTTTGAAAATGAACTCTAGTTACATGGGCTATCATACTGCCTGGAATATTTGGCAATGGTTTCACAAATGGAAAATTGTTTTCTGATGGCCTTTTCACTGCAACATAGGGCTGTCATACATATTAACAATTCATATAGATGGTGGTGGTTGAGAAACAAAGGGAACTGCGAAAACTCATTTGTTGTTCTCTGAATTTGTTGGAGAGTGGTTTATCAGATTTATGGTATGTCCATTCAGAGTTGTCAATGGGCTGCTAGTTTTTATTCTGTTCTTCCTGGGAAGGAATGTATATTACTCTTTTCTATTGGCTCACTAAAAATCTACTAGCAACTACAGCTGGTGCACTCTTTATTTATTCTTTTATCATAAGCACAGTATCCCTTCCTTAAATAGGAAAATATTTGACAAAAAAATGAACTGAGGCCATGAAAAGTGTCTGGTCATTTAAGTTTTTACACTCACAAAATGCTGAACTAATGAGGGAAAACTGGTGAAATTTCTAGACTTACAAGCCTGGTAGACAAGAGGCAGAACTAGCAGAGCCCATGCCAATATGGGAGTGTGGAGGCAGGAAGAAGCAAGAGAAAGTGACCCAAGAGTTCACAGAGATTGGTGAGGACTGAATTCTCACAGGCAGTGGTATTGGGGTTCAGGCCAGGTTTAACTAGATCTCCGAAAAACATCTGATATCTGGAATACACTTAGACTAGCTAGATTTGTTTGTTTTTTTTTGTAACCAAAAGTGAATTATGACTATCAGTCCAAAGACTGAGACAGAGTGACTTGTTTTTCATATAATGAAATAGAAAGTAAATTCCCCTAGGCTAAGGATATGTGTTTGTGTCTTGGGTGGGGTTGAACTTCTTGGGTAGGGAGGGGGCTCTATGGTCAGCATGGTCTCTGCTTGAGATTTTCTCTCTCTATCTCCGTTTGCCCTTCCCCCCGGTCTTTCTCTGTCTCCCTGTCTCTCTCTCTAATAAATAAATAAATAAATAAATAAATAAATCTTTAAAATAAAAATAAAAATTAACTCCCCTTCTAGATTAATAAAGTGACTAGTTTTCCAATGGAGGGTACAAACTCTTTCTCAGTGTTCTAGTCATTGCTTCTATTCTCCTTTGTGGTAATGGCACCATCCTCCCACTAAAACACATACTCTTACTAGCACTGGAAGCACTATCTCTGTGTCACCTTTGGAATGGCCCCTTTAGGAAGCAGGTTTTTTTTTTTTTTAAGATTTTTATTTATTTATTTGAGAGACAGATATCACAAGCAGGCAGAGAGGCAGGCAGTGGCGGGGTTGGGGAGAAGCAGGCTCCCCGCTGAGTGGAGAGCCTGATGCAGGGCTTGATACCAGGACCCTGAGATCATGACCTGAGCAGAAGGCAGAGGCTTAACCCACTGAGCCACCCAGGCACCCCAGGAAGCTGTTTTTGATGACCTGATACAACCATGAGATCTGTTTCCTTCCCAGACTGTCACAGCAATCCAAAGTTACACACAGCCCTCTTCCTTCTTCTGTACCCAGGGCCTGCAGGAAAGAAAGGCTAAAATTCCCTCCCTCTTCTTGTGGCAGGCAAAGACAGAAAAGAGGTTAGGCTAGAGACCAGAAAACACAAGAAATTCAGACTGGAGATATCCTGCCTTTAAGAATGTTCAAACTTTTGAAAATCAGGAAAAAGAAAAAGTAAAAAAAAATCAAATCCATAATAAGCAAATTGGAGAGAAAAAATAGGATGAAGTATGTCCACCAACATTCTGAATGAAGAACATGGCATTTCCTTCCCATTTTTTCAAAACTGTGCATACTCAGCCACGTTACCAATGATGTCCCTATTGTCTGACCCATGATGATTCTCAGTCCTAACCTACTACTTTCCCCTTTTACCCTACTCCAGCCACACTGGCTTCCTTGCTTTCCCTTGTACAGACCAAGCATACCTCTATCTTACAACTTGGTATTGGCTATTCTTTCTGCCTAGAATACTCTTCCTCCAGATGTCCACATGGCCAGACCCTTCCCTCCTTTAATTTTTACTCAACTATCTCTTTCTCAACAAGACCTATAAGGATGACTCTATTTATAGTTACAAACCTCTCTGCTGCATTCCCAATCCTTTACACTGTGCTCTTTTATTTTATTACATGGCATTTAGGACTTCCAAAGTGCTTTGTAAATTGCTTATTTATTGTACATATGGTTTATTGTCTTTATGCTCCCATAGACTTCCTTGAGGGCAGGGATCTTTGTTTTATACACCAATGTCTAGAAGAGTCTAGGCCATAGTAAGGTGCTCAGTAAATATTTGCTGAATAAGTAAATAGCAAAGGCTTTCAAACACAAAATTCAACTAAATTCTATCAATGTGATGAAATAAGGGCAGGAAAAGAGACAACTGCAGAGATGAAAAGGTCAGAAATAGTATATTAACATCAGCAAAAATGGTATTGAAATTTAAAATCATTAAGCAAGGCAAAAAAAAAAAAAAGACATTTTATAAGGAGGATATCACAGTCCTAAGCTAGTTTGCACTAAATACCAAAGTATGCATCAAATATCAGACATCTAACTATATAAAACAAACACTGTTAGAAATAGAACAACAACTTGATTTGGAAAAAAATATAATTCTGGTGGGTATCTTTGGGATGTCATCACCAGAATGACTTTGGAATTGTGGCCACAAAATCAGACCAAAAGAGATATGCAAAATTAATGAGAGGTAATTTAATGATCTAGTAAGATTTGTTGACAGAATATTAAAATAATTGAGAATAGAACCAAATAACAAAAAAGATGAGTTGACTTTAAACAAGTGTTAAAACAACTTCTCCCTCCTCTCAACCCTTGGATGGTTTGCATGACTCATCAGAGTGTTAAGGGAGAATCCAGGAAACCTGGACTATAAAAGCACTGCAAGACTTGGGGGTTCCATTAACCTAGTGAAGTGGAAACTGAAAAGAGTTAAGGGCTATGCCCAGAAATTGATTAGCATAAGTCCTCTCATATTCAGACAATCAATGATTGAAAGCATTTATTATCAATAGACAGGAACCACAAGAATTCTTAAAGGAACTTCTTTAGGGAGAAGGAATATGAGACAGAAACTTGGATTTACATGTTTAAAAAAAAAGGCACTGGAAATGGCAAAAATAAATGGACTGTGGAAGTCAACAAATATAACACAATTATATATTAAATATATATATATTAAATATTCTAGTGCTAGAAGGAGTCACAAGGCCCACCCAAATTTAAAGGGATGGAAAAATAGTTTCTAACTCTTGATGGAAAGTAGTGAGCTTACACTGAAAGCATATGGGATGGGAATTGTGGTATGGTAGCTATCTTCAACAGATAGTTTGCATAACTAAGAAGAAATTTTAATATATCACCTTTATACTACATGTAATATACATGATTTATTTATTTATTTATTTTTAAAGATTTTATTTATTTATTTGACAGAGATCATAAGAGAGGGAAGCATCTGCTTTAAGCTCAGGTCATGATCCCGGGGTCCTGGGATCGAGCTGCATGTCAGGCTCTCTGCTCAGCAGGGAGCTTGCTTCCCCACACCCCCAGCTTCCCTCTCTTATGATATCTGTTCCACAGAGAGCCCAGATGTGGGTTTGATCCCAGGACCCTGGATCATGACCTGAGCCAAAGGCAAAGGCTTAACCCATTGAGCCACCCAGGTGCCCCAATATATACGATATATTTAATATATTACCTCTATAGCACATAACTTATGGTGCAGGTTTTAAGGAAATTTAATAAATTAAGTTATAAAACTTCCATAAGAAGGAACAGCATTTTTTTTAGATTTATGCATTAAGTAATATTTGTCAATTAATCTTAAAATTTCAGTAAATGGATTTCTCTTGAAATGTTAAAATCTGGGAAGAGCATCACTCACACCCTAAGAAAAAGCAAAAGCAGAATAATTTCACAGTTACAACTTTTCTGGGGTCCATTAAAGGGCTGAGGTTGTAGGGCAACAAACTAGCCTGAAATCCAAGAAAAAATAGACACCTCCAAGGAGAAATATGAGTACTAGTTAATATGAAGCAGAGTATGAAAGTAAGGCAGATTTGTCCATAAAATCAGGTAAGAAACCTCCTGCTAAAATTTGTAAAGAATTTCTAAAGTCAAGCTTGGACTATCATGAAAGCATAGAAATCCTGGGAGTAGCAGATAAAAGGAGAATTCACATTCAATCACAGAATCACAGCAGGCGCTCATGAGAAAGATTGGGGCAGGGTGGAAGATGAGAGAAAGCCTTCCTAATGGTTCAGATCTGTGGAGGGAGGATGAGAAAGTCAGCAGACTTCTCAACAGAAACTATGAAAGCCAAAGGGTATGGAGGAACACCTTTCAAATACTGAAAAGGAAATTCTGTAAAACCAAATTTCTATACTCAATGAAAATCCTTTCAAATGAAGGGAAATTAGACTTTTTCAGATAATCAATGATTGAAATAATTCATTACCAATAGACAGGAACCACAAGAACTCTTAAAGGAATTTCTTTAGGGAGAAGGAATATGAGACAGAAACTTGGATTTACACTTTTTGTTTGTTTGTTTTAAAAAGGCACTGGAAATGGCAAAAATAAATGGACTGTGGAAGAACAAATTTAACACAATTTTGGGAGTACACATGTCAAATCCAATCTTATTTCACAGGCTATTTTTCCTTGCCCAAATTACCCTGAAGAAAATTTAGCATTCTAAAGTTTAATCAGAATGGTTATTTATGTGCTATGTGGGAGAAAAGGAAACTTAGTTAAGGAAGAATGAGATTGGGTCCAAGTTTATAAAAGGGCAAAATTTTTTATTTAAGTGTGTTCAAGTGTAAAACAAAAAATCAGTGAGGATAAGAAAAATCCAAAAAGATGCAATTTGAAAGTATATAGTTAGGGGCACCTGGGTGGCACAGTTGGTTAAATGTTCATACTTTGGTTTTGGCTCACATCATGATCATAAGGTCCTGGGATCAAGCCCTGCTTGGGCTCTAGGCTCAGTGCTGAGTCTACTTCAGATTCTCTCTCCCTCTGCCAACACACCACCCCCAGCTCTCTTGCTCTCTCTCAAATAAATAAATAAATAAATAAAATCTTTAAAAGTTCAAAAAAAATTTTTTTAGAGAATATATACAGCATGTATTGCATGGAGCACTGGGTGTGGTGCATAAACAATGAATTCTGGAACAGTGAAAAGAAATTTAAAAAATAAAAATTAAAAAAATATTTAAAAATATAGTTTTAAAAAGTTAAGGAAATATTTTAAAACTTATCATTTTAATAATTTAAAATTTAATTAAAAGAAAATAGCACCAGAATACTGTTTTAACTCACAAGCCATCCTCAAAAGCACCAAAAAGTTTATATTAACTTGATATCTCTTTGGACTGTATTGGACATCTGCAGAAAGAAAGCAGTAAGGACATAGATGAATTGATTATTTTTATTTCTATAACAAGTAACATAGCATTTCCTATGTGCTAATTTCTATTCTAAATACTTTACAAATATTAAATAATGTAATCCTCAAAAGAACTCTATGAAGTAGACACCATTATCATTCATATCTTACAGATATGCTCACAGTCATATGGTAAAGTGAAGATTAGAAAGTAGACAAATATTCTCTAAAGTCTTTGCTTTCTCTAAACTCTATGCCATTCTGCCTCCCAACACTATCTTAGGGCAAAACCCTACATTCCTGAAACAGAAAACTTTTGTATGTCTGTGAAACATTTATAAACACTTAAACCTGGCTACAAAGAAAACTTCAGCAAATTCAAAGAGTAAAAATGTTATAGGTTGTGTGGTCTGATCCTAATTTACTAAGAAAAGAAATATTTAAAAATGACCGAAAACTTGACTGCTTAGAAATTAAGAAACACTTATATGACAATTGGCTTAAAGAAATCAAAGAGAAATCACTGACAATCTTGAAAGCCACAAAAAAGGGAACTTTATTGTACACTCTACAGCTCTAGAAGATTGTATAAAAATTTTTTAGTCAAAATGTTGTCCCTGTGAAAGAATGAAGATAAGAGATAAAGAAAGTAAAGCCACATTCTAAGAAATTATAACAAAAACCAAGTGATTAATAAAGTTAAAATCTTAAATTAATGAAGTAGAAAGAAAAAAGTAAATATGTAAATAAATTCAAAATCTTGTTATATTAAAAATGTATACATTTACTAAATAAGCTTGGTTTTTTAAAAAGCAAAATTATAAAAGTTTGGGAAATAGAAAGAACAGATTAAAATTATTACAAGTATTAAAAGAGCATATAATATGAAATTTTATGGCAGCAAATTTTAAAACTGGAATAAACATTGGAAAAGAAAAGGAAAAAAGTATCTATTTTTTTACAGATGACATGACTGTAAACCTAGAAAACCCAAAGGAATCTAGTAAAAAATCTCCCAGAATTAAGAAGAGAATTTGGTAAAGTAGATGGGACCAAAACTACAAACAAAACAAAACATCAGTAGCTTTTCTTTATTCTGGCAATAAGAATAGGAATGGAAGAAATCCATTTAAAACAAAAGAAAAAGAAACCCTTGTGAAATATTTAGTAATAGATATACCCAAAAAAGAGAGAAATAAACAACAAAATCATACTAAAATATGTAAGAGGAGAAATGAAGAAATGGAAAGATGTACCAAATTCTTGGATGAGAAGACTCAATGCCATAAAAATTCCCCCAGATTTCAACAATGGGATATTTTTTGTGTTTGTTTTTGGTAATTGGGTAAAGTGATTATAAAGTTTCTAGAGAAAAATAAATACCAAAGACAAAACAAGTAATTTTGGAAAAATAGAGATGGGACAGGGGACTTCAGTTAATTAAACCCTCTATGAAGCCAGTATGCTCAAACCAGAAATTTATTGGGTCCTAATTTTATGGCACATCCAACGATATGGTACAAAAATACAAATGAAAAATATAAAGATAAATCAAAACTCTTGCAAGAAAATCTAGTAGATTATGCATACTATATTGAGCAGGAAAAATTTTCTGATGAAAACTGAGAAGTCAAAAGCTATAAGAGAAAAGACAGATGTATTTAATTATAATAATTATAGTTATTAAAGCAAAAGTATAAAATATCATTGACTGTAACAGTTTTGAAGAAATATATATATAATGCAGATAATATATTTAATTTTTATAATACACAAAGATTAGAATTTGACAAGTGAAACAAGAACAAACCAATAGGAAAACAGGTAAAGCATATGAATGAGTAATACTCAGAAAAGCAAATCCAAATGCCAAGAAACATGCAAATAGCCTCTAATTCATCACAAGGGAAGGGACTGCAAAGTAAACTAAAATGAGAAGTCAGATTGTCTAAAATTTAAAAGATCTGTAACATTTATTACTGGCAGGGGTATAGGAAAGGGAGTCTTTCATGCAGTGTGAGTAGAGTGAGAAATCATATAGCCAGGGCACCTGGGTGGCTCAGTCAGTTCAGTGCCCTACTCCTGATTTCAGCTTAGGTTGTGATCTTGGGGTTGTGGGATCAAGGCCTGCATTGGGCTCTGTGTTGGCCATGGAGCCTGCTTGAGATTCTCTCTCTCCCTCTCCCTCTGCCCCTCTGCCTACTCCCTTTAAAAAAATTAATTAAAGAGATGATATAACCTCTTGGGGAAGCAGTATGGTGATCTGTATTAAAATTTACAATACATATACGCTTCAGGCCAGCCGTCCTTTTCCTAAGAACCTCTCAAGGAGAAATGAAGTCACTGGGCCAGAAAGGTTCATATAAAGGTATCTTTTGGAGGGTGAGGGTTTTTTTTTTTCTTTCTTCAAATTATTTGTAAAAGCTACAATGTGTTTCTAGGAATAGAGGAATGATAAAACTAACTGTGGAGTAGCCATATGATGGAACCATGCAGACATTAAGCAGAATAATTCAAAGCTGTTGACAGGAAGAACTGGTTGACAGGAAGAACTTTAGAAGGTGTTGTTGACTGAGTAAAGCACAATGCAGGGGAAAAATGTGTACTATGTGTACTGTGGCTCTAGATTTGTAAAATAAACAATGATTAGATAGCACTTGTATGTGTGTGTGTCCATGGGTATATTATTATATAGCCATTGGTAAAAATAGGAAAGATACATATTAGACTATTACTATGGGTTATCTGGGTAGGCAGGTGGGTTGGGAATTGGTATGTGTGGAATAGAAAAGGAGGTGTCAAGCCAATAAGCAGAAAACTAAAAGACCACCCACACATGACCACACACCTGTACCAATGCGTGAACTGAATCACACACGTGTATTTGTGAAAATGTTACATGTGTGCTGTGCAGATATAAAGAATTCACCTGGCCCATTTGAGGGACTCTGCCTCGCAGATAACTTCTTCCTGTCCAGGAAAATCTGCGATTCCACTAATATTCCTGCACCAACACATTCTCCAGGCAAGAGTTTCTGATTCTGGGATTTCCATATTTAATTCTAAGACTTCCCCTACTATCATGTACTATTTTGTCTCAGAAGTAGCACTCAGAAAGTCTCCAACAATCTTCTAGAAATGGATATCCTTTGGAGTTTCTACCTCTATTCTTTCTTGTCCATATTTCCTTTCTTGACTGCTGGGTTAACCTTTCTAGGTAAAGGGGATCACACGATTCTGGGCAGAAGGTGAAGGGTTCCACCACGGGTATCTGGGAAAATGGCCAATCCTTCAGGTCATACATCTTAGAATTATAGACTTGTCTAAATTGTGAACTTCCTCAGGATCCAATATGAAGTAAGACACACACAAGAAGCCAACAACTGACTTGAGATAGCTTCAGTCAGCCCATGCTGTTTACTACTGTTCATGAGTCCCTTGTCTCCTTGTGTTTATAAAATGTTTACTAGTTTTACATTCCACCCTCACATCTGTCTGCCTCTTTGAGCCTCCTTGTGGTAGAGCAATTTCCTTCACTTCAAAGGATGCCCCAGGTGCAGGGAGGACTCTAGGGGTGTGTCCCCGCCTCAGAATCTGGCTCCTTTTCTCTACTAAAACATGTACTCTCTTCATCTTATCCCAAGTTGACTTTGGGAGCCATTCCTAAATTCATTCATCTGTTTTGGACTCTGAGAGTGAGACAGAAATGAAGTTCTCCTGTTTCCTCAAATCACTGACCAATTTTGTCATGATACTTCAAACTGATTAACTGCAGGGAGAAACAGGAGGTCAACATGCAACTACACAGAAATGGCCACAATTTAAAGAGTGGTAAATGGGTTGTGGTAAGATTACTATGATGATGGCCTCTGATGAATTATGGAGAAATTTAAAAATCATTGTTATAATCTATATTATTATTATTATTCTTTTAAATTCAGCAGTAGTTAACTGATGCTGTGCAATGTGATATACTTCTCCCAACTTGAAGTTGGGGCCATTTCTCCACCCCCTGTGAACTTGCCTGTGCTGGCCCCAGACTCTGTGGGAGTCCCAGAGCCTAGGCATTGAGAGGCTTTGCAGCTTTCCCTCTTGCTCTCTTGGAACATTGAGATGGCCATGCTGCAAAGGAGCTCAGGCCAGCCTACTGGAGAAGGAGAGTTTTTGGGAAGAAAAGAGGCTCTTGCCAATATCCAGGACCAACTCCCACACACGTGAGTGAGGCTATCTTGGCCCTTCCAGCTAAGGACAGTCTCATTAGTGATTCCAGACAAAGCCTGCAGAGGAATGGCTCAGTCAACCCCCAGGAATATGAGAAGTAATAAATGGTGGTTGTTTCAGTCACTGGGTTTTGAAGTAGTTCATCATCTAGCAATAGTTGATGAATATAGAAGCTTGGGCACTTTAATTCAATATCTATCCTTTCTCTTTTCTAGCATTCGGTGTATAGTGAGGGCCCTTTTCTTTTCTTTTCTTTTTTTCTTCCCTCCTAGAAATCTAGGAAAACGCATTCCCTATATGGACACAAGTAATTCCTAAGTACTACACACTCAAGAAACTTCTCAAGAGACAAGACGGAAAAGACAGGCACTGGATCTTACGTCTCCTCTTCAGGACCCTGCAGTCAGGACAGCACGGTATGGCCAGTGGGAGGTCAGCATATGCTGACCAAATTAAGGGTCTCATGGGATACCTGTTGCTGCTTTCATTTCATTTGTCACAAAACAAATGGCTGGTTGGTTTGTCTTACCTGGCCAGCTCTGCAGATGTCCCTCTGTTGCCTTACTTTTCCAAATAATAGTTCTCAAAGATCCCAGCATGAAAGTAGAGAGTATCTGACCAGTGGGTGGAAGACTGGGTAAATTGGTCAAGAAGGTAGTGGTTGTAGATATATTAATCACAGGAAGTGGGGGGTGGGCTGGAGCAGCAGCTAACATCTACTGACCTTATCAATACGCCAGTCATTATGCCATTCACTTTCCATGAATTAACTAATTTAGTCAATTGGTTAGTTATCTTCTCCATAAGGAAACTGAGGCACAAATGTGTTCATTGATCTGCCCAAGCTAACAGCTAAAACGCAGAGCCTTCACTCTTAACAAACACTCTGGCTCTAAATGTGGCTAAATGTATAGTTACAGCTAAGGAATACTTAAGGTTTAAATGAAGGACTATTAAACACCGTCACTTATAAAAGTTACCTAACAAGAAATCACCTATAAGTTATAATCTCCCAAGCTTTTAAATATCTCATGTTCTTCTCATTAGTCAAGAAACAAATATTACTGAGAGCGTAATATATGTCTGTGTTTGTACATGGAAAGTTATAAAACTATGAACTAATAAAAAACATCATATAAGAATCTTGGCTCTAAAGGGACTTGTGCTAAAGAGACCAGACTTATTCAATGAAATGACCAAAGAGTAGGACAAGATTTAAAAAAAGAGAAAGAAAGAGAAAGAGAGCGCAAAGGAGTTCTGAGACTTTGCCTCTTACCAGGAAGGATCTGATTCATATTTCAAATCGTCCTCTCTCCTCGAAGCAAAACCACAGCTTTCTTTTTGGATGTCATAGCACTAAAAGATGGTTTAATAGGGCCAGACTAACCTGTGTTAACAACTAGAATAATCTCCAAAAAAGAAAATTTACTTTGGGATTTAAGATAATCAAAACTGATTACTTCTCAAGAGGCTTAGAAACCCAAAGCTGTAAACACAGCTGGGGAAACACTTGAATGTGGGTCCATAAAAACTCCAGTGAATAATCCATCCTTCTGCCTCATGACGTGGATACTACAGCACGCAAGTGAACCTATAGGAAAGCAGTAAATATTTTTATACAACCTTGCTGGCGAATAGAAAAAAAAATGTATAGAGATATGCCCACCCACATCTTCTATGTGTGTAATGTAAATATCTTTCTTGTTTTATGGAAGTAAGGGCTGAAGGATTATATCCAGCCCAGCCACTAAATAATAACACAGGGATATTGTATACTACACCTATACAGACTGGATTTTTCTTCTGAAAATTTAGAGTGCCAATGGAATTATTTTTAATTGGTTGAAAAATAAGTGTCCTACTCTTTGTCATCCAACAGTCAACAACAGTATTTGCTCTAGTCTTCTCTATGTAGAATGATTTTGACTTATCAAGACCTTTCTTCCAATGGAAGGATAGATTTTCTATATTAACAATGATTATCTCCAGCTGTGAGATTAAGAGTGTGGGTTATTTATTTCTGTTTTTTTGGTGTTTCTGAGATTTTTCAAAATAACATACATTGTTTTCATAATAAAAAGATATTGTGATTTTTTTAAAAAAAGTAATCAACCTAGTTAACTTCCTCACTGGTGGACATTCCTACCCTATTTACATAATTTGCCCTTAACTATTGCATCTACAAAATAAACCCTTGCATTCAGTGCATTTAGAAACAATTTCCCTTCCAGAAGAATTCCTATGACCCATTTTCAGTTAAATCCAGAAATGCATGTCAAGCCTAAGAATATTTTGAGACAGAACTTGAGTCTTGGAAAAAAGTCACTCTGAGCAGGAAAGAAATATCTTAAAAATTCCTTTTTCAGATGACTTGCTGTGTAGTTCATTAGCAAGAGACACAAAAAGTACTTTCTAAAATAATAATGACCCAGAACCTTGCTATTTGAGATAACAAGGCTCTGTTTTTGCAGGTGGCCTTCTACTCAAAGAACAAAAACTGGAAGCACCCATTGAATTGCCCTGTTTACATGTGTTGAGTCATTCTAATGAAACAGAGCTAATCAAGCCCTGGGTACAAAGCCCTTTATGTTCACGAAGGAAAGGACCAGCCTCAGATTCACTAACTTCCAGATGCAAACACTTATAAGGGCCTCTGCAAAGACACCAACCTGCTGTGGGTGACCTCGAAGGCAGAGCTGACTGTTAGATAGACAATATGAGCCTCAGCAGAATTTAAAGTTTTCTAGTGGCCACATTTTAAAAAGTAATGATAAATAGGTAAGTTCATTTTAACATTATATTTTATTTAACTATATATATCTCCCAAATAGTATCACCTCAATATCAAGAATGTATCTAGGTAATATATATTCTTCTTTTTTTTTTTTAACTAAGTCTTCAAATTCTAGTCTGTATTTTTACTTACAGCATAGCTCACTTTGGACTAACCGCATTTCAAGAGCTCAAGAGCCACATGTGCCTATTGGCTGCCATTACATTGTGCAACTCTAAAATGAAAATGATATTCTAACCAAGTAGGATTCTAGTGTCTTAAATTTTTTTAAAAAGATTTATTTATTTGACGCAGAGAGATCACAAGTAAACAGAGAGGCAGGCAGAGAGAGATGGGGAAGCAGGCTCCCTGCTGAGTCTGATACAGGCCTCGATCCCAGGACCCTGAAACCATGACCTGAGCCGAAGGCAGAGGCTCAACCCACTCAGCCACCCAAGTGCCCTTAAATTTTGTTTAACATTGAGATCATTTACATACTATGAAATTCATAGTATGAAACTTTTAAAGTGTACATACAGTTCAGTAATGTTTAGTGTATTCACAAGACTATATAATTGTCACTACTATCTAATTCTGGACCATGTCATCATCCCCAAAAGAAATCCTGTATCTCCATCAGTCACTCTCTAGTATCTCCTTTCCCCAGCCCTGGCAACATCTAACCTGCCCCAACCCCACCACAGATCTTTTTAAGCACTGTCCCTATGGATTTGCCTATTTTGGACATTTCATATAAATGGAATCATATAATATGTGGCCTTTGTATCAGACAACTTCCACTCAGCAAAATGTTTTCAAGTTTCAGCCATGTCATAGCATGTGTGTTATTCCATTGTGCGGATAGATACCAAGTTGGTTTAGCTATTCACCAACCGATGTGGCTTTGGGTTCTTTCCACATTTTGGCTACTATGAGCAGGGCTGCTATGAACATTCATGCAAAAGTTTTTGTAAGAACACACGTTTTTGATTCTTTTGGGGATCCCACCTGGAAGTGGGATCGCCAGGTCAGCTGGTAACTCCATGTTTAACCTTTTTTAAGGAACTGCCCAACTGCTTTCTCAAGTGGCTGCAGCATTTTACATTCCCACCAGCAATACACGAAGTTTCCAATCTCTCCAGCATTTGCTATCGTTGTCCTTTTGGTTATAGCCTTCCCAAGGGGTGTGCAGTGCAAAACTTTTTAACAAACCCAGGAGTCAGCTAATGTTTTTACCAATAAAGAAAATATAAAAACTGTGGTCACAAAAATGCAACAGGGGCTGGAATGTTCCTACAGACTTAAAAGATTAGGGATTAAGTTTACATTTGCCATGTTTCCCTGTAAAGATTAACACATTGTGGCTTGGTTAAGAAGCTGTTTTCTTCTCTCTGTGCCATCAGCAAGTGAGAGGAGTTCCTTTAGCAGGAACATTTAATACATATTTGCAATTCCTGTTTTCTTTCTTCTTTTACATTTTATTTAAATTCAATTAATTAATATAACATAGTGTATTATTAGTTTCAGTGATTCATCCATTGTATGTAACACCCAGTGCTCATTATATCCACTGAGTGTTTTCTACATATTTGCTCAGTGTGAACCCTCACGTTGGCCCTAGTAGGTGGGCACCATCATCATCTCCATCACAAATGTGCACTCTGAGGCCTAGAGAAGTTAACTCATTTGCCCATGATTCTACAACTTTGGTGGTAGGCTTTTAGTCATTACCTTACTTTATCTTATTTGTTAACACCATTTGGTAGGAAGTAGTCAATGATCTACCCTAAACCAGTGGTTCTCAAGGTGTGGTCCCCAGGTTGGCAGCATCTGTGTCACCTGTGAGCACGTTAGAATTATCAACTCTCTCCGTCTCCATCCCAGACTTAGTGAATCACAAACTCTGGGAGTGGGATTCAGAAATCTGCCTCAAAAGCTGTCCAGGTGATTCTGACACATGCCTTCATTTGAAAATCACTAATCTAGAACAAACACATCATGGGACCGAAATTCATGGGAAAACTCCCATAGGTCAGATATAGGGTAGGTGTTGGGTGCATGCAGTTTGTGGATTCAATGCTGACAAAGACGTAACTGTCCTTCCAGTGCTTCAAGTGAATTAGACATTTGGGGGAATCAGCATTACCTTACAGTGCGACAAGGCTCTCAATTAAGACATGCATGTGATGCTCCACCCAGAGATGGGGAGAAAGCTGTCTGGTAGAAATGACTTCCAAGCTTCCAGCAAACTTAGAAAGCCAACATCCTCTTCAAGTTATCCAAGTATATTTGTTACTCCTGTTATTTTTTGGAAAAAATCCAAATTTGATAGCATGACCTTCAAAACACTTTATTAACCAGCTCCTGCTTATGACCTTATCTTCCTCTTCTCTCTAGCTCCTTGCTACTCAACGGGGGGCCACCGAATACGTGGACATCACTGGGGAGCTCCCTAGGAATGCAGAATTTCAGAGCTCACTCCTGACCTGCAGAATCAGAATTTGCCTCTTAACAGGAGCCCTAGTGGCTTGTATGCATATTAAAATTTCAGAACCATGAGCTTCAGCTACTGTGAAGGACCTAGCAGTTCTCCCAGACTGTCACATTGTATTCTCTCTGCCCAGAATGCCCTTCCCTCCTTGCCTTCACTGCCCCCTAGAGAAGTTGGGACCCTTTCAAGCCAGCACGCTGGCTATGGGTTGTTTAGTACCCTATTGGTTTTCAAGACTACTTTGTTAACTTCTCAAGGACAGCGAGACTGTTTTATTTTTCTATATAATTTTCAGGGATTCAGGACCTACTTGCTGTTTTGCATATCACGGATGTTCAGTCGATGTTCATCTGAGACAACATCGTGCGGAAGAAGGAGACGGGCCAATTACTCAGGGTAGATACCACATCACACAATTCTCGTCAGTTGGGAGGCTCGCTGGGCTTGGAGAGAATCAGACAAAGCTAGGGAAGAGGAGGTGGGGAAGTGGCCAGTGCTTAAAAAGGAAACCTAGTTTCTACATTTAAAAGGTTTCCATTGTGATTTCTCATTATCTTTTTCTTTCCCAGATCCCACCTTAGAAGACTGAGGCAGGGACATGAACTGGAATGATGGGCACTGGGTTAGGAGCAGGGTGCTGAATCCATTTCTTGCTACCTTGCTTTGGATCTCGTGTTTCACCTCCCTGGGCTCTGCCTCCTCATTAATAAATGAGGGAGTTGGACAAAGCCATCCCATAGGTCTCCCCCCAACCCTGCCATAGATCTTTTTAAGCACTAGAATTCTACTATTTGTGGGTATGTAGGCAAGTTCTATAAATTGGGATTTCAGTCAAACAGGGCTCTAGAGGGTAATAATGTTTTCAAAATCTCTTTTACAGGCAAGTTCCACTCAGTTACATGTTTCTCCTCTTTCCCTAGATATTTTTTAAAAGGTTGTTTATGGCATATTTAGTTTTCCACGAGAAGGCAGCTACTGAATGCAATCTGCTTCAGAAAGAGGTAGGTATGTCGTAACCCAGGAAGAGCGGATTTTGATCACAAAAATTGGCATCTGTAATAAATCTAACCTTGTTCTGAGTGGTTAAGTTCCTTAGAAAACCCATTGACATTTCAAAGAGTGCATCGATTAGAAAATACTGACAATTTTCAAAACACTAGCCTTGCATGTTAATGCCCCGGTGTCGTGAGAGTAAACAGTAAAGCACTGTTGGTGCACACTGGGCGCCTCTCATGCATGAAGTATGTCAACCTGACCAGCCTGTGGAGACTACAGCTCTCCTTGTTTCTCCGTCATCCCCTTCCCCAGGGCCAGCAATGGACCATTATCTCTCTGTCTGACATCTGAGGCGAGAATCTGAATGCCAGGAAGGAAGTTTTCCAAATCGATGTAAAAACAAAATCCTCTTATTACAACAGGATACAGTAAAGAAAACAAAAAAGGAAGCTCATGAGAGGGAAAAGGTTTCAGTGTAAATGAAAAAATATTCTGAGGAAAACGAGATACCATAGTCGTAGTTTCTTGTATTTACTGGGGAAAATCCAGCATTGCTGGGGAGACTAGAGTAAGGCAGTGAGGCTGACACATCTGTTGCCAGGAAGATGGCTCATCGTTGTCTGTGTCACAGAGCTTGAAACCGAAGTCAGTAGCATGTTCTTTCACAATTTTGTCCCTCTTCGATGTAAAATGTTATTCTTTGGGAGGGGAGTGTTAATGAGTTTTGCCTAATATCTGTTGCGTAAGAGCTTGCCTTTTTATGACCTGCAGATTAGGACAATATTGTATGGAGATATTCAGTCATCAGGAGCTTTAATCACTTATCCTAGCTCAGAGCTGGAGATTTCAAAATGGTGTGCTGATGTCATCCTCAGGGATCTGTTATCCTAGATGGAGGACATAGGACTGTGTACCTCATATGTACGTCCAAGTCAACCAGTGTGAGTGACTGGACCAAAATCCATGGTAACTTCATCTCAGTTACACCAGAGGATGGGAGGGGAAAGAGATTTAACCCCACGTAACATGAAGAAGAGGAGTCCCAAACCATTCTTACACAAACCGTATCTTGTTTCTCAGGTATTTGTCAAGAGCATTGTGGAAAAGTGCTACGAAAAGGGTTATGGTGGAACACAATGTAGTTTTAACTGAGTTCTCGGTTGTAGGACTCTGGATGTGTTTTATTTTTGTTAGAGCTACTGAGAATTTATAACTACCAAGACATTTATAGGTAGTTCTCATATAATCCTCACTCAGACAACTGATGAGGCGGGTCTGTTACTGTTGCCACTTTATAGAAGAGGACGGTGAAGGACAGATGAGTCAAATAGCTTGCCGAAGGTTGCACAGCTCCCGAGAAGCAAGGCGGGGATTTAAATCCCAGTCTACCTGCACCTGGGGCTCAAGTTCTAGGTTTTGAACTTCTTTTAGTTTCAACTACAATCTTGCATCGAAAGATCTCTATATAGGTAATTATTCCTCAAAAGAATATGGGTTTTTCTGATTTCCAAGTTGTTTGTGTAACCTGGGCTCTTAACTTCATCCTTTCTGCTCACCTTGGAGAACCTGGTTCAGTTTCTCCTTTTCTTGGCTCCTCCAGGCTCTCCCTATGTTCTCTCTTCTCAATGCACACATGCTCAGCTTCCCTTATATTGGGTAATTTGTTCCTCTTTTGTACCTTTTAATGATTAACCTATTTCTCTTTTTTCCATAACAAATAGCCTCTGAGCTGTGACTACACTCCTCCTGCCACCCTCCAAGTCTGCTCTGAGTGCTTAAAATTGCTAACCACCAAGCCCAAAGGGTTTTCTTAGTTGTCCTTCACCTTGACATTTCTGCAGCATTTGACCCTGCAGACCATCCACTTCTTTGAGAGATGCATGTGCACATTAGACACAATTTATTCAATGGTTGGTTAAATACTAAATGCAATGTATATATGGCTAAAGACCAGAACATTTTTTACATATAATATTCTTGTATATTTTTAAAGAAATCATAAGAAAATAACTTTAGTTAAGGAAACTGCCCAACACGGCAGCAACAGCCTTCTTTTGCAGAATAATGAATATATTCAATTGTTTTTAGAAAGAGCAATGTATTTTTAGGCTAATTTTAAAAAAATTATAGGCATAGCATATATAAAAACTCAAAATGGATCATTGGTATGACTATAGTTAATAATACTTTATTGTATACTTGGAAGTTGCTAAGAGTAGGTCTTAAAAGCACTCATCACAAGAAAAAAAGTTGTAACTATGAGTGGTGATAAATGTTAATGAAACTTATTCTGGTAATCATTATGCAATATATACACATATCAAATCATATGTTATATACCTAAAATTAAAGTACTGTTGTATATTAATTATAATTCAATTAAAAAGGATCATTGGCCTAAATGCAAGAAAAAGAAACTATAAAAACCCTTAAAGAAAATGTAACAGTCAATTCTCAAGACCTTGAATCGAGCAATAGTTCCTTAGAAATGACATCAAAAGTAAAAGCAACAAAAGAAAAAAATTAATTGGTCTTCATCAAAATTAAAAACTTTTGTGCTTGGGGCGCCTGGGTGGCCCAGTGGGTTGAAGCCTCTGCCTTCAGCTCGGGTCATGATCCTGGGGTCCTGTAATCGAGCCCCGCATCGGGGCGGGGAGGGTCTCTGCTCAGCAGGGAGCCTGCTTCCTCCTCACTCTTTCTGCCTGCCTTTCTGCCTACTTGTGATCTCTGTCTGTCAAATAAAATAAATAAAATCTTAAAAAAAAAAAACTTTTGTGCTTTGCAGGACACCATCAGGAAAATGAAAAGACACCCATGTGAGACAAATGTTGGTAAATCACATATTAGATGGAGGACTTGTATTCAGAATATATAAGGAATTCTTATAACTTGACAACAAAAAGACTAGCAAACCAACTAAAAACTGGGCAAATTATTTGAATAGAAATTTCTTTAAAGAAAATATATAAATGGTCACCAGCACATGAAAAGAGGTTCAACATTATTGTTAGAGAAATTCAAATCAAAACTATGATAAACTACTTCACACCCACTAGGTTAGCTAAAATAAAAAATACAATACAAATGTTGGTCCATAATGAGATATCACTTTACATCAATTAAGATGGTTATTATTTAAAAAAAATAAAACCAGAAAGTAACTAGTACTGCCTAAGATGTGGCAAGAACCTTTGTGCATTGCTGATGGGCACAGCAGCTGATGGAACACAGCAGTGTCTCCAAAAGATTAAACATCAAATTACCATAGAATCCAGGAAATCCACTTCTGGGTGTATTTTTAAAAGAATTGAAATCAGGGACTCAAACAGTTATTTGTACACCCATGTTCATAGCAGCATTATTCACAATCACCAAAAGGTAGGAACAATCCAAGTGTCCATCAGTGGATGAATGGATAAACAAAATGTTGTATAGCTGTGTAATGGAATATTACTCACCCCTGAAAAGGAAGGACAGGCTGACACATACTATAACATGGATAAACCATGAAAACATAAGTGAAATAAGCCAGTCACAAAAAAACAAATCCTGTGTGGTTCTACTTATGAGACTGTGAGGTCTCTAGAGGAGTCAAAATCATAGAGGTAGAATGTAGAATAGTGGTTTCCAGGGGCTGAGGGAGGGAGGAATGGGAAGTATCATTTAATGAGTAAAGAATTTCTGTTTGGGGAGATGAAAATATTCCAGACAGGGATAGTGGTGATGGTTGCGCAACTAGTTGATGTCTTGGTTGCATGGCTAGTTGATGTACTTAATGCCACTGAACTGTACACTTATATATGGTAAGAAAAAATAAATAGGGGTGCTTGGGTGGCTCAGTCAGTTAGGCATCTGCCTTCGGCTCAGGGTCCTTGGATGGAGCCCTGCATCAGGCTCCCTGCTCAGTGGGGAGTCTGCTTCTCTCTCTGTCCCTCCCCCAATTCATGCATGTGCATGTGCATACTCACACACACTCTCTCTCTCTCAAATAAATAAAGATCTTAAAAATAAACAAATAAATACAAAAAACAATCAAGCAAACTAACAAGCAAAATGTTGGTGAGGATATAGAGAAATTGGAACCCTCATAGATTACCGAGTTTATAAAATAGTGCAGCCATTTTTTAGTTTGGCAGTTCCTCAAAATGTGAAATAGAGTTACCATATGACTTAGCAATTCTGCTCCTGGGTATATGTATCCCCAAGAGAACTGAAAATATATATCTACATAAAACTTTGCACAGATGTTCATAGCAGCATTCTAATTAATATCCAAAAAATGGAAATAGCTCAAATTTTCATGAATTGATGAATGGATAAACAGTGCAGTGTATATCCACAAAACGGAATATTATTTGCCAATAAAAAAGGATGAAGTACTGATCCATGCTACAAAATGGATGAACCTTGAAAACACAATGCTAAGTAAAAGATGTGTGACACAAAAGGCCACATATCGTATGATCCATTTAAAAGATATGTCCAGAATAGACACATCCTTAGAGATAGAAGAACAGTTTAGTAGTTTTCAGGGGCTGAGCAGAGAAGGCAGTAGAGAGGGACTTCAACTGGCTCATTGGGGTGGTGAAGATGTTCTGCAATTTGGTGGTGGTGATGGTTGCACAACCTTTTAAATATGTTAAAACCCATTGAATTACACATTTTAGAAGGTGAGTGTTATGGCATGTGAATTATAACTCAATAAAGCTTTTTTTAAAAAAAAAAATTTTATTTATTTATTTGAGAGAGAGTGTGAAAGAGAGAGCATGAGAAGGGGGAGGGTCAAAGGGAGAAGCAGACTCCCTGCCAAGCAGGGAGCCTGATATGGGACTCTATTGCCAGACTCCAGGATCATGACCTGAGCTGAAGGCAGTTGCTTAACCAACTGAGCCACCCAGGCGCTCTCAATAAAGCGTATAAAAAATAAGTAGAAATTAGCTACCTGAAAGCTAGTATTCACTTCCTCATTCATTTATTCACCCTTTGTGGAACATGCTTCAAGCTAGGGACAGTATTAGGTGCTGGGCACAGCAACATTTTGAAAAGATCCCCCAACTTTGCTGTAGAAACCAGATCGGAAAGGCACCAGAAGCCATGTGAACAAAACTGGGAGCTAGCCAATAGAGAGAACTATATCTCTTCTCAGTTAAAAGTCTTTTCTTTACATTCTTCTCCCCAAAAATAGGCAAACCAAAGAATGGAGACAAGCTCTTCTTCATCTCATTTGTGATCCAAAGAAAGCTCTGAGGTTTCCTAAGGGCTTCAGAAAAGAGCTTTACAATCATAAAAGCCAAAGACTTGAGTATTAATTCTACTTTTGAAATCTAATGAAAAACATATCATATGCCTTTCTTTGCCAAGAGTCTGAAATGGAAAGTGAAGCTAGAAGTGCAGCAAGTAGTCTGGCAGACTGAATCTTCATTCTTCAGACGTCTTTGACAAAGAAACACTATAAAAAGATCAGCCAAGGATATGAGGCCAGTTTGGTTGGACAGGAGTGGTGGGTAGGAGCACCACAAACTCCAACAGGAGCCCTTCAAATCAGCTACATTTGCCCCACAGGCACACACTGGGTTTTAAGAGGACTTTGGCCTTGGACAGTTTAAGCTTTGCACCCGGCCTTTGTATCATAGGCCAGGGATGTCTTCAGGGAGGAGGAAAACTTTGCTAGGGTAATAAGGATACCCTGAATGCTGTGAAGACAGATTGGAGTTTTTGATTACCTAGGAGTTTCCCATCTTCTTGATTCTCTTACTGTGGTCCTTGATGTTACCAGAAAAAAAAAAAAGTTTAATTCCCTCCTAGATAACTTGGGTTGACTCTCACATTAGCCTTTCCATGGGAATTCCTTCAAATAGTGAACACTTCTGTTGAAAGTAACAATCACATAAAACAAGATTTCCTGCTTTGAATTGATGCCCCTTGACTCTAATGAATGAAATAATCCCAAACTAAATCCCCCCCATGCTGAAGAAAATAAAATTCAAATTAAAAAAGTCAAATAATTGTTGAAGGAATTCATGGAAGTGAAGTAATTTTTTTCTCTTCTTTATATGTGCTTATGGTGAGGTCAGTCTTGAGTTCACGCATCTCTGAAGATGGCTGCCACAATCTGTTCAAATTTAATGCTCTGAAATGAACCAGAACCTGTTACGGCTCTGTTGCCACAGCTGCTTCTCTCAATGATCTGAAGGTGCTTCGTTGAGAAGTCCTGTATCCTCTTCATGAGCCAGTCCCCTTCCTCCACTTTCCGTTTGATGATGCCAGGATGGGTGTTCAGTGGGACTGCTAAGCTCTGGTCAACGGCTCTGTGGTTTACATGATCCTGACTCTACAAGTCTCTGAGGAAAACTGCATTTAGGAAGCAGTGAAGACAGATCGCAGCGATTAGTTGACAGCTCTCCAACTTGAAGGTGTTCTTCAGCACCTCTTCAAGTTTCCAAGTGGAAGGAAAAATTAAACTCACTGGAAATAGGATCATCTCCAGGACTTCTTGTTAGGCAAATCTTGAAGGCAGCCACATAACAGGAAGAATGGGGCAATAAGAAGACTTTTCTGGAAGTTGTGTCCATATGGCAAGCACTCAGGTAGAGTACATTTGTTTGGGCTGACTATGGGGAGTACCTGAAATGGGAGACTGGGCCAAGGTCCATTCTTCTTGCCTCTAACCTTCCCTCGGTACATCCACAAACAGAAATAGGACAAGAAACTATCCCTAGCAGAAGCCAGAATAATGACTACAAGGTTTTCCCCACCAAGAAAAAGATGAAATTCATGCTAACTCTAGCAGTTTCGGTGCTG
The DNA here is from genome assembly GCF_964662115.1 of Mustela nivalis. Taxonomy (NCBI): domain Eukaryota; kingdom Metazoa; phylum Chordata; class Mammalia; order Carnivora; family Mustelidae; genus Mustela; species Mustela nivalis. The sequence continues at coordinate 25,217,371 of NC_139023.1, read as the reverse complement.
AGAGCTCACTCTGGCTCCTTCTGCCCTTGCTTTGGCCCATCCTTTCATAAATGTCTCAGGAAGTGCCAAAGCATGGGCTCCCTCCAAGACCTGGAAAGAAAGTGTGCTGTCAAAGATAAAGTCTGCCTTCCCAATGGTTTGTAAGCACATGGGCTGTAGCCCTACCCACAGCTACTCTGAACCAGCGACAAAGTGATTTGCCTTAGGGATGTCACAATAAAGCTAGACAGTAGGTAAAAGACAGGATCAGACCTGGGAGCTGGGAAAAAAGACACCCATTCTCCATGTTTGCTCAATCCGTGGGGTGATCTGAGTGGTAGTACTTAGTCTTTGCCTCTTCCCAACGATCTCAGCTAGACAACCCTGAGGCTACACCCCTGGCTTGGATAGAGCTTTTTGTTTAGTTTTACATTATGGGCACACCTTAATTTTTTAAATGCATGATGCCATTTTTGAAAAAAAAGGACAAAAATCCTCTTTATATATCCCACACTAAGACCACAAATACATCTGTTTTTCTCGTTCTTCCAAAATACTGTTCAACTGAAAAGCCAGAATCTACGCAGTGCACCTTGTCTCATGTTGTCTGTTAGGTTCCACTGGTCCAGGAAATAAAACAACCCAAAAAATCTTCAAATATCTTTGGAAACATGAATATTTTCCTATGAAAATAGTTACTTGGTTTAAAAAAGAGGAGCTAACAACACTGTACTTCAACAATATAGTATTTTGGGAGCACCAGCTTAAAATAGAGGCTTTTGAATTAATAGCAAGACATCAAAACATCTTGTCACTCAGAACTGGATGCTTATACGATCAATCCTCGTTATTTGTAGATTTCACCATTGTGAATTTCCCTACCCGCTAGTATTTACTTGTGACCCAAACTCCATATTTGTGGTACCTGCATACTCTTTCATGCACATGCTCAGCTATGTCTTCCTTCCTGTTTCAGCTCGACAAGCAGACTTTTCATGGTCTATTTAAGTGCCATAGTTTTGGTGCTTTCTGTTGGTAATTCTGCTGTCTAAACAGGTCCTTAAGCATTGTGAAGTGCTGTCTAGTGTCCCTTAGTACAGGAAGCTGTTGTGTGTCTTATAAAGAACATAGGTTTCTCAGATAAGCTTTGTTCTGGCATGAGTGATAGTGCATTTGCTGTGAGCCCAATGTTAATTAATCAATAATATATATTAAATAACATGTCTGAAACATGAAACAAGGCTTTTTATTGATTGTTGGCTGAAAATGTGACCAGAAGCTAACAGGAAACTAACCCTATATTTTCCAGAGGAGCAGTGGTTCAGTGTTTGCTAATTTAGTGTTGCAGTGACTTTATAGGACATAATTGCCAGTAATACCAAGAATCAACTGGATTAGCTTTTAGATTTTAGAAGGGGGCATCAGGACAAGGTATGGGAACCAACCACTAGGATGGGTCAGGGCCCTCCTAGCCACAGACTTTGGGCAAACCAGTCCAGGTGAGCCATCAAGGGGAAATATGAGAACTTTGTAATAAGGTCCACTTATTACACTTATTACTTAATATTGGGCTAGAGGTGCAGCCCAAAGGGTTGAGGTTCCCAACCACAGGGGTAGGGAATTGTGTTTGTGTGTGCACACGCATGTATGTGAGAGAGCGATGTGAGGGGAGAAAGGCAGCAGGCCAAGAATGCAAGGAGTGCAACTATGGGGAAATAATTAATTTCAGTGGTACTCATGTACTCATGTAATTAATTTCAGTGATACTCATTCACTGGTACTCGTGGGACCTATGTGCCTGGTGAAGGGAAGGATCAGGAGTGTAGTGGGATGATGCCTGAGCTGTCTTAACTGGGAAAATTAATTCTGGGTTTAATCCCTGGTACAGTTATCTTCTTTCCACCCTCCAGTTTTGGGAGGAGCCTCTTAGTAAATCTCCAACAGAGAGCTGCTGAGGAACACCTGAAGAAACAAAAACATTCCTGAAAAATCTTGATCCATTTATATTTAATGGGAAATATAATCACCCTGGCTCTTCCATGTCAAAGTAATAGAGAGAATCTCTTTTTCCACCTCTGCTGCTACTTGTCCATGGAAGCTCCTTGTCCTCTTGTTAGTACTCTGATCCTAACACAGTTCCAAATTTCCCTATTCTGACGTGTCTCCAGGGATCAATTTTTAAAAATCCCCAAGCCTCCTTGGCTGCACATGAAAACATCTGGGGAGTAAAAAACCCCAATGTCAGACCCCCACTTATGACCCATCAAATCAGAATTTCTGGGGGATAGGATTTGAGCATGGGTATTTTTTTTTAATGTTCTAGGTGATTCTAATATATAGGCCCAAAGTGACTGACAAATGACTGCTATAGTGATTCTCAATCCTGCAATTAGAATCACTCAGGGACTTAAAAGAAATCCCAGGTTAATAGATTTAGAATCTCTGTGGAGGCAGAGGGAGACTAGGCATTGGTATATGTAATTTTAAAAGTCCTTGGGAATCCTTGGCTTAGTGAGATTCTGCAGTTACATGTTAGAAATTTTAAAATAAAATCTGCTTGAGAAAGAAGAGCGAACAGGAGAGTGGAGAGAGAATTAATGATAAATATATGAATGTGGTAAGGGCAAGTCAAAGACCCCAGGTCCTCTGATTCTTTGAAACCATTGAATTTTGGTTTAGAAGGGAGTAAGGGACCCATCGAAAGGAACAGTATGGTTTAGGGGCAGATGGGGCCACATATCACAGAAACTACCCTAGGATGAGGTCTGCTGCCTGCAGATTGGCTGAGAGATCAGCTACCACAGTGGCCAGGCCTTCAGAGCTGACATGGCACTCAGAATGGGCTCTTCAGTGACCAAGGGGGCAGTAGCTACTTCTTTTCTGGACTCCCCTTATCCCTTCCCTTGCACAGTCAAGAGACTACTAGAATGCAGAAAAGATGCTCTTACCTAGTGCAAATCACCTTCCCTGTGCTCATCTACCCATCCTCCAACTGCTACAAACAAAGCTGCTAAGATACAGCCACCTCCTTCTCCAGAGACCCATCTTCTTGTAAACAGTCATTTCCCTGAGATGTTACCTCTCTCACATCCCCCCTGACCAAGAGGGATGGCCACAGATAATGACTAATTGGCACAGGTGCGAAAGTCTGACTCCTTTGTCTCAGGGTAGGATGAATTCTGAAAGGCAATTTATGTTCCCTGGTGGATCAGCTAAAGCTAGACTAATTGAATTATATCTTTACTTAGAGTTTTTGCCTGTCCTTTCCCACTTCCCTCACTCCTCTCCTCCTGAGAACACTTCCTCAGGAAACTCTTTATACAAGAATCCTTATCTCAGGCTCTGCATCTAGATTAACCTGTCCTAAGAAAATTAATTAAAATAAATAAATAAATTAATTAACCTGTCCTATTAGTGATTAGATAGTATATGGATGATGGGGAGAAAGGGGTGGAAAGAATCTCACCTTGGGGGTCAGATATGTCTGGTTTCAGCCCCAACTTCATCACTTCTTAGTTGCATGAATCCAACAAGTTACCTAGACACTATGATCCTGTTTCCTTCTCTATAGACCACAGGATGGCCATACGTTGCTTGCAAGGAAGTCACAATTACAGCATTAAGTACAGGAGAGTGGATGTGAATGTCCCTGGCACATAGTAGGGATTTGGTAATGTCAGCTTCCCTTCCCTCCTGGAACTTTGGCACCACCTTCCTCCAAACTTGGTTCTGTACTATCCTCTTTGGTCACCCATGCATATGGTTTTCTTAGTCTTTCCTTTTTCTCTTTCTCCCTTTTTATATCTTTCTTTTACAATCTCCTTTTCCCAGGGTCTGCACCTCTTATTTTTTGCAGCACTTTTCTCTTTCCCCAGCCACGACAAATGAAGAAAGATACATGGCAATATCGAGAAATATGGATCCTTGTTCTATGGACCATAGCCAGGGAAGCTGAAGTGAGTTTATCAGTTTTTGCCAGCTCAGCAGAGTTAGGCTGGGCTTAGTTTTGTAAACAGGACCCAGGGGGCTGCTTTGTGGTTTTTCCTGAAATAGTATTTAACCAGAGAAGGATATGTTCTTTTCCTTCTAAGATGAAAATAAAGACCATTAAAAACCAATCACACTAGTGCTTGACATAAGAGCCCTCATCACCATCAATCTTTCTCCTCTGGGCCAAATGGTGGACCAGAAGGGAGCTGATCCTTGCAGTTGGGACATAAGACGAGAGTTTGCTGGCTCAGCCACAAACTGGTGGTGGGACTTTGGGGAGATTGCATAACCTCCTTAGGGCCCAGTTTCTCCATCACCAGAAAGGTTATACAGCAAAATATGTGTCAGCTCCTTCACACGGGATCTACTACAATTCATAATATATTATTTGGGAAACACTAGAACCCTTTGCAGAAACTGATTGAGAACAATGTATTTTGTTGTTAATATTCTTGCTAATAACACTGATACAATTGCAAATCAACTCAGTAAGGCATGGAGTATATTGTAAACCATGTGTGTCACGATAACAGTCTATACTGAAGATGGTGGGAAATCTGAAAGTCATTTATTAGTCTTGTGCACCCACTATTAGCTGGTCAACTGGATTTTTATAATAATAATTATTACCATAAGCCTCATGGAACAGGCTGAACTAATTAATACTTTTTTGTCTGCCCAGTTCATTTTTCCATCCTTCTTCTGGCATTGGTATGTCCTTCCCTCTGGGGGGCTCCTTCTCCACTCCTGGTCCTAGCCTTTCATTGCCTAATCGATTCACTATTACACACTTCAGGAAGGGTGGACACAGGACCCAGCCTCGTTGGCTGTAGTCACAGGGATTGGTCCAAGAGGGTGGCTGATTCATCAGGTCAATCAGACTCTTTCTCCAGCATTTTGGGATTGGAGTTGGGGCAGAAAGGTAGCCCCCTCCCCTGTTCTGAAAACAAGTATTTAGTTTGAGACCTGCCATCCATCTCTTCTTGTCACTTGGGGTTGGGGAGGAGAGAATGCTGGCACTACGCTATGTAGACAGGGAGTGCAGAGGCAGCTGTGGGGAGAGCAACAGGGTGCTGACATTGTTTGAGCTGGATGCCCGCTCTGGATGTCTCCTTTTTGTGAGTCAACGAGATCCCTCTTTTTCTCTAGTAAGTTTGAGTTGGGGTTATTTTACGGAACTCACTACCGCGTTTAAGAGAATTTACTTGATTAAGAAATACAAATTTTCACTTAAATAAGTGCAAGTGCTTTCCTTCCTCAATATCTTATAGTAAAGAATATGTGTGATTAGAATAGATTGAGTCCATTCAGTGTACATATATTGTAATTATTACAATGTTATCATAAAGAGAAAAAGAAACAATATCTCAACAGATGTTATAGATGATTTAATATAAAACATATCTATTGGGAAGTAAGGGCATGATTTGACCAGTATTCTGTCCAATGCATTAAAAACAAGCCTTCTTGTAACAGGCTTTTCCTACACAGTGTTTCAGAGCATCACAACCTTGGGAAAACCATCACGGTGAGTGTCGTCCCCGTACTCTCTCACCAGTGCATTTCTAAGTGGCCACAGACTGTAGGTCGTTTAGTCTGGGTTATACTCTCTATGCGGAACATTAGAGAACAACCAAGAGACTGAAAAAACAAAGTACAAGTCTTAAGTCTTGGGTCTCCCAGTTTTAGTCTAGCACTCTAACTCTCAGGGGAGTTGTGTCCATTTCATTCAAGTTCACATTTCCTCACTTCTGTTTTACATGCATATGTATGTACTTCTTGTCCTAACTGTGACTGGAAAGACACTTTAAAGCTGTCAATATTTACTAAGTGTGCATAAGACAGCAGTGTGGGCCAGCATTGGAACTTGAGTATTCGGCCCCACTTCTGGCTCCAGTGCTAATTTCTGGATGAGTTTGGGCAGGTCCATTAAAATCTCTGTGTTCCAGTGTGACATTTAAGAAAAGGAGATGTTAATCGTTATTGGCCAGCACCCCAAAAGCAATAATTACTGAGGACAATACCTGCTATTCAGAATGGAAATCAAAGACTAATCTCATTGAGACTACACATCTATGACCTCTTCTCTTTTCTCTCTTTTTATTTCTGTAAGGGAGGAGGCATGTTGGAGCAGAAGGGAGGCATCCTTGCCTGGTTTGGGAGAAAACAAAACTTTATTGTCCAAAAAAATATATATATTAGCAAGCACCTGTTTAATACCTGTCACCATGGTAAGAAGACAAGGAAGGGTGTGAATAAAGCAGACCAGTTTGGAATTCCTCTCAAAGATCACAGGAAAAGCGGATGGCAGAGCGATTGTAACAGCATCTCGGAGACACTGACTGGTTCCCCCTTGCCTCTGAGATTTATAATGAGCAGGGCTTGAAGGTAGGACTTGGGTGTGAAGGTGATTCTGTTCCTTACTCTTGGGCCCTTAAATGAATTTTTTCACCTCGTGCTGGATAACAGGAAAACAGAAAGGATAATGCCTATATGTAGGTGTGTTGAAACACTTAGACACAAGCACCTACCAAAATGGCACCTAGAAGCAGCCTAATGAATCCCAGTTTTCTCCCCTCTCCCATTTATTCACTTACTCTGCTACTAATTTGACAGCAAGACAGCAGGTAAAGCAACCTCCATATTTTGCTCTCAGCAAGGTGGGCATATAGGTGGCCTTATATGGCTGATTAGCTAGCTATTCCCATCTCATGTCCTTATTCAGATTCCAGAGCTATTTCTTGGATTTAATATTGGCCCTTTGCATTAAGGAACAAACAAATATATACGAAGAAACGTGGTCAAAATCAGTATTTAAAGCCTCTGTTTGAAGTGAAGGTATTATAAGTTTTCTCTTTTTTTTTTTTTAAAGATTTTATTCATTTATCAGAGAGAGAGGGGGGAGAGAGCCAGCACAGGCAGACAGAATGGCAGGCAGAGGTAGAGGGAGAAGCAGGCTCCCCGCCAAGCAAGGAGCCCGATGTGGGACTCGATCCCAGGACGCTGGGATCATGACCTGAGCCGAAGGCAGCTGCTTAACCAACTGAGCCACGTAGGCGTCCCTAAGTTTTCTCTTGTACACAAAATCTTTCATAACCTTCCCCCCCACCACCAAAAAAGAGCAATTGGAATGATAATGTGGATGACTCAGACAGAAGAAGCTTGGGTTATATTAATAATTTAGGATTGAATGATTGCCTCGATGTTTTCACTTTCACTACTGCGAGGACACAACATATGCAAAAGCAGTTAAGTGAGAGGAAGCCCCACTCGTATTGTCAAGGAACCTCAAGCTGCAAATAAGAGAATCCCAATAATTGGATCTCTGAACCCTCACAGCTGCAACCTTGTAAATATAGAACAAGGACTGCTCTAGCCCCCATGAAACTTGGGTTTTGCTGTCCTCAAAGCAGTAATTCTCAAACTCTTTTTGGAAGCTCTTTCCAACAGCAAAAAAAAATTAATGACTCCCTAAACCAAGGTGTCTGTACCATCAGTGCATGAAAAATATAATCTGAGTCGTAGGAGTCATGGTACAACTTTTATGAAATTTCCTGAGGAACTGTAGAAGTAAGAAGACTAATCGATTCCAGGAGCAAGGCGTGATAATCATTCCTGAATTTGGAATTGATGGCCCCATGCATGTCCTGTCACACGCGCTTTTTCACAACAAGCCTGCCACACTCGAGCGTTGATTGAGCTCAGTCAATGCTCAACTTGACTAAGCATTGCTCAATCCCCATAAAACCAGGAAGAAGGTACTGTTATTGCTGTATTTCATCATTTCTCAGACGGCAACCAAAGGGTGGCATGTGCACCTTTCTTTGATGTACCACCCAGAAAGAAAACAGAAAGCTGCCAATTAAACCATAACACGTCATCACTGATAAAACAAAGAGACCATCTGAGATATGTTAAGACGCGGAAGAATGAGTGTCTTGGACCTGATGAACTATGGACTTTCCCTTGCATAGATGAGGGAACGCATGCCTTGCTCGAGGTCAGGCTGCTGACCTCAAAGCCTGAAGCCCCACTCAAACTCAGACCTCCTGACTTCAGCCTGAATGGGCTCCACACAAACACACCTATGGTTCCGAAGATGATCTTGGAAGCAAGACGGAAGGTTCCTACGGGGTACTCCTGAAAGTGCCACTTTAGAAAGAAAGGATCTGTCACGCTAGCTGGCAGCCATTGTGGTAGCATTTTTAACAAGGAGTGACAATTATTTTCCCAAGGGAACGATGAGTGACCAACCACCTTCTGTCTTCACAGTATCTGGCATTCATATAGTGGCGGTACAGTCACTCTCACTATTCTTGGATTCTTGAATTTGCAAATACATCTACTCGTGTATAGACTGTATAAATACATACACACACACAATACACACATATATATAAATACACACACACACACAGGAAGTAAACAAAAAAGTATGCCCAATGGCAAGATCTGGAGGGAAACCCAGAATGCTAGTGTGACAGGGTAGGATTATAGGTTTTTAAACATTCTTTTGTTAACTTTTCTAATGGTTGACACTTCTTTTCTAATGGTTGACAAATCTTCTTTGGAGATTTGTATTAAAAACAATACAGACTCTCAGGAAGGGGAAGAAGCAGCCCCAAACAGAGCCTGGTGGCCGTAGCAGCCCAGAAGGCAGCACGGGGAGGCGATGTCTGCCGAGACTTCCTTCTCTGGAGTGCTTCCTTGGCTGTGGAATAAGAAGGCTTGATTACAGAGGAAGCACAGAACTCTGTGTAGGCTTCCTGAACTTTCTAGATTTCTCTTTAAAAATAAGTCAGTAAAAAAACATGAGGAGGGCGAGGAAGAGGAGGAGGAGGATGGTGGGGGTTGGAGAAAATGAGGCTGTGATCTTAGCGTTTTTCTGCGGAGGACAGAGCCCTGACAAGCACATCAGACACACACCCTCTTTGCTAAAAATGAGGGCCCAAGTCTATTGCTGAATGCCTTGATGGGCTATAAATGATAAAGAGTCACCCGTTATGGAAGGACCGCCCTACATCTGTAATCTTGAACAACGTATCCGCGTAGGGGGAACTGCTGTCAACAGCGCAAACAGCAAAAGGAAACAGTTAACAAAATCAAAAGACAACTGACAGAATGGGAGAAGATATTTGCAAACGACATATCAGATAAAGGACTAGTGTCCAGAATCTATAAAGAACTTAGCAAACTCAACACCCAAAGAACAAATAATCCAATCAAGAAATGGGCAGAGGACATGAACAGACATTTCTGCAAAGAAGACATCCAGATGGCCAACAGACACATGAAAAAGTGCTCCATATCACTCGGCATCAGGGAAATACAAATCAAAACCACAATGAGATATCACCTCACACCAGTCAGAATGGCTAAAATCAACAAGTCAGGAAATGACAGATGCTGGCGAGGATGTGGAGAAAGGGGAACCCTCCTACACTGTTGGTGGGAATGCAAGCTGGTGCAGCCACTCTGGAAAACAGCATGGAGGTTCCTCAGAATGTTGAAAATAGAACTGCCCTATGACCCAGCAATTGCACTATTGGGTATTTACCCTAAAGATACAAATGTAGTGATCCAAAGGGGCACATGCACCCGAATGTTTATAGCAGCAATGTCCACAATAGCCAAACTATGGAAAGAACCTAGATGTCCATCCACAGATGAATGGATCAAGAAGATGTGGTATATATACACAATGGAATACTATGCAGCCATCAAAAGAAATGAAATCTTGCCATTTGCGACAACATGGATGGAACTAGAGCGTATCATGCTTAGCGAAATAAGTCAAGCAGAGAAAGACAACTATCATATGATCTCCCTGATATGAGGAAGTGGTGATGCAACATGGGGGCTTAAGTGGGTAGGAGAAGAATAAATGAAACAAGATGGGATTGGGAGGGAGACAAACCATAAGTGACTCTTAATCTCACAAAACAAACTGAGGGTTGCTGGGGGGAGGGGGTTTGGGAGAAGGGGGTGGGATTATGGACATTGGGGAGGGTATGTGCTTTGGTGAGTGCTGTGAAGTGTGTAAACCTGGTGATTCACAGACCTGTACCCCTGGGGATAAAAATATATGTTTATAAAAAATAAAAAGTTAAAAAAAAAAAATCAAAACACACACACACACACACACACACACACACACAAAAAAAAAAAAAAAAAAAAAAAAACAGCGCAAACAGCCAACAAGACTGTGCCATTATGGAAATACTGAGCTTCCCTGGTCACCAAGGGAGAACTCCCAGAGCTCACTTAAGCAGGAAGTCGAGTGGAGGGTCTTGGAAGGCAGTTTGTTGCCTTGTGGCCAGCGGCCGATTTTCCACAAAATTGTGCAGTGGCTAATTCTCACAGGAGGTTTTAAAAATTGAAGCTGGGGTTTCAGGTTCGACTCCCATGAGCTGCCTTTATTCGGACAGTCTTTGTTTTCCCGGTTCTGGGCGGCTGTCCTTCCGGGGGCCTTCCTCAGTCCCTGGCGGGGGCTGAGGGCCAGCCGTTGTCTGGGATGAAAAGGCATTGGAAAGCCGGCTGCTCTCACTGGAGCCTGCACCTGCGGACCCCAGCCTCGGAGCAGCTCGCTCTAGTGCTGTGTGTGTGTGTGTGTGTGTGTGTGTGTGTGCGCGCGCATTTGATTTCCTCAGTGAACGCTGGGATACTGCTCAGTTTTTTGGCCTGAATATGCTGGAGGGGATCCAAGCCGCTCAGTCATTTTCTCTGCTCTGGGTGGGGAGGCGTTCTCTTTTCTCTCCTCTCTAAGAAGGGATTTTGCCATGAAAATCTGTCCAGTGTGCTTTGACCTAATCTTTTCTGGCCCTAAGAGGCCTCATCCAGATGAAGGGGGCCTTCAGGTTGTTTGAGGGGTGCCGAGGCAGGGCTCTCCCCCACCCGTGAGTTGCTGCATTTTTTTATGAGTTTCTCACACTTGACTCCAGTAACACGTCCCAGGCAATGTCTACAACCTCTGTGCTCAGTCTGGTGAGAGGACAATGGGGAAGTCACCCCAGTGGGTCTCCTGAAGGACCCTGCCTCTCTCCTCCTCATGGCATCCTAGCTCCAGAGTTCCTTCCTAAGCCACATGTTCCATGTGGACCATCTGATCGACTTTGGCATCTGGATGCGGCCATGCAATCACCACCACCAGGGAGATAATGAACATGTCTGTCACGCCCAGCGGGTTCCTAATGCACATCAGTCATCTCTCTTTCCCCTTCCCCCTCCACCACCACCCCCAGGCAAACCTTGATCTGCTTTCTGTAACCATCGGTTATTTGCATTTTCTAGAATTCTGTGTAAGTGGAATCAGATAGGATGTATTCTGTTTTGTTCGGCTTTGTCCACTCAGCATAAAGAATTTTGAGATTCATTTGTGTTGAGTGAATATTCAACATGTATCAACAGTTCATTTCTTGTTACTGCTCAATAGTGTTCCACTGAATGAATGTCCTACTTTCATTCACCTGTTGAGGGCATTGGGTTGTTTCTAGTTCTGGATGATTACAAATAAAACTAGGAATATCTGTGTGCAAGTCTTTGTATGGATATAGTCTTTCTTGTCTCTTGGGTAAATGTTTAAGGGTACAATGCTGGATCATATAGTAGGTGCACATTTTTTATGAAGCTGCCAGAGTGTTCTCCAAACTGGTTGTACCATTTTGCCTTCCCACCAGCAGTTCCAATTCCTCCATATCCTTACTCACATTTGGTACGGTCAGTCTTTCTCAGTTTAGCCATTCTAATGGATATGTGATGACATCTCATTCTGGTTTCAATTTGCTTTTTCCTAATGACTAATGAGGTTGAGCATCATTTCCATGTGTTTACTTGTTATCTGTTGTCTTCTTTTGGCGAAGTGACTGTTCATATCTTTTGAGCCTTTCATAAATTGGCTCGTCTATTTTCTCATGATTGAGTTTGGGGAAATCAGTGAACTATTTCTCCCAGGGATATTTTTTATTTCAAGAATTATCCTGGAATGTAAGACACTGAAAAAAAAAAAAAAGTTCAATGAGATTTTCAGCACTAATCAGAGCATGTGGGGAATGATTTGGGCACCCAGGGCCTTCTAGCCCCTGGAGATAACACTCCATATGTGCCATTATAATGATGAAAGCAAGCCTTGCCAGAAGTCCAGACAGGCTGAGACCACATCCACTTCTGGAGGCTCTTGGGATGTTAAACATGAAAGAAATTTCAAAAGAGACATATGAAAAGCATGATATATTTTAAATGTATATGTTGAACACATTGGTGCTTTTAACCAAATGCAAAAAATTCAACATGTATATAACATTGGAAATGATGTCAAGATTTTTAATTTGAGGCCCAATATGGGGCCCGGGACAAAGGGCTTTCCTGGCCATTGGCCATCTTGTGATAGACCACGAGAGACCCGCACCAGCTTGGGACGTTTCTGACGTATTCCGTATACCCTTGAAGTCACACATAGCCTGTTTCCTCTAACTATTTATGCTTGGGGTCAAATGTGTGCTATAGAGATGACTGTATAAAAAAGGACCATTTCCCAGATATACACAAATTTTTTTTGCCACAGTGGTGGCATGGGGAAGGTTGATTATGGTCCTTTAGGGCCCTTTGGAAGGACCCCTTGCTTCACCCACCTGAGAGCCTGCGGGGCCTGAGGCTTCCTTTGGGGTGGGTGGAGCCTTGGCCTTTTCCACTTTGTTCGAGTCCTATTGGTGCTGTAACTATGAAAAGGGTTAGCTTCACTCGAAGGATCCCAGAGTCCTCCAGACATGCGCACAGAAGCTCTCGCCTCCCTGGGCTTGTTCACCATCACTTCTGTGTGACTTCAGTCTCCTTTCACCTCTGGTCATATCCAGTGCAGTGGCTCTCCATATGGGGCCATTTTGCCCTCTGGTGGACGCCCGACATCATCTAGAGACATCTTTGAGTATCAAAACTTTGAGTTTTGATACTCAAAACGTTGATACTTTGAGTATGAAAACTGGCATCTGGTGGGTTAAAGGCAGGGATGCTTCACAAGACAAGACACAAGATGGCTCCCCACAGCCAAGAAATATCCAGCCCCAAATGCCAGTGTTGGTGAGGCTGAGAACCCCTGGTCTTGATGATTTAACCAGGTGTTGACCAGAAGAAACAGGGGATAGGATTGTCACAGGCTTTGAAAGAGAGGTTCTTTGTTCATTAAGCAGATGAGCACTGCAGTAATGATGTAAAGGAGTCCAGAAGTTTGAGGGGATGTGAAGAGCTGGCTGCCCAAGGCCCTCCTGCCCTCCCAGTCTTCCTCCTCATCCCTTCTCCCTCCCAGAGCTCTGGAGGATCGCAGACATGCTTTCCAACCCAGTCCTGCTGCTCGGTGACGCTGGGCAAGTTACTTAATCTCTCTAAGCCTCTAAAAAACCAAATAACCTTAGTATTTTTGTTTGTTTTTTTTTTTTGTTTAAATTATTATTATTATTTATTATGTTATGTTAGTCACCATAGAGTACTTTTTAGAATTATGAAACAAGATAAGCCAAGCCACATAGGGTTTGGCACAGGAGAAGACCCCAGTGAGTGGCTGTGATTATTATTTCATGAACGGAGCCCCTGCTGAACACAAAGCACCTTGCCTGGTGTGTTTCCTAGCCACTCAGTGCCAGTTGGTGACCAAGTTTTGTTAGTCTATGGAAAGACCTTTACTTGAAAAGCCTTAACAACAATCCTTGCCCCTCAGAAACACAGCTGGATGGATATGTTGAACTCACCGTGTTTTTTATTTTGGTTTAGTGATGAAAGAAATGAATAAAAAGGGATTTACGTTAAAACAGTGTGTTATATATGAAGGTATTGGTGAATGTGTGTGGATATATACCTACGTATTTGTTTACAGCCCATGGAAAGAAACATACATGCTGTGCTTTGTCGGAAAACACAGCACTAGTTGGGACTCTCATGGCAAGTCCTGGGGAACTCGAGGGCTGTCCCATTCCAAGACGGAGCAGGACTCCACCTCAAGTGACTTGGATAACATCTCAGATAGAGTTGGTTACTTTAGCACCAGAAGGGCGTCATTGCCAGATGGCCAAGCAGAGACTATGAGGCTGGTGCCAGACTGGACTCAGGGTGTTTCTGGAAGGTCATTGTTGCAAACCCAGAGAACCAGTTCTGTAAGGTTGGCTGAAAGGGGATATTTAGTCCGGGTTACAGAGAGGTGTGGTAACGGAGGGGAGGAAGTCTGGGTAAGGATTACAACCGGCAGTCAAAATGCTCTTCTCGGTTTTCAAAAAGAGTGAGGGAGAAGCAATGTTTTGGTTCTGGCCCTCAGACAATGCCTCGATTCTTGCCAAGTACAGGAGAGTGAGCCCACAAAATCACCAGTCAGCCAAGAGAGAATTCAGGTGATAAGGACTCAGCTGGGCAGCATATGGGCCAAAATATAAGGACAGAAAATTTGGCTTGGCTGCATTTTTGCCAATGTGCTTCCTCTTGGGGCCAGAGGCACATTTAGAAGTATAGATACGCTCTGTGTTTGGGAATTCACAGTGGAGCTAACCCAAATTAAGAAGCCTTTGGGCTTCTTGGGCAAGGGAACTCTACAACACTCTGGACACCAGAGCCAAGAAAAACCTCCCTAGGAAAATTCTAGAAGACAGGCCCGATCTCCCGCTAGCCCAGGAATGTGGCAGAATCTTCTTGTGCCAAGGATGAAGGATGTAGGAATTTCCTTCCCTCAGGTGGGCTGTTCTCCTCATTAAGGAGTCAGTGTGTATAACCATCCACATTTCCTGCACTGGACTATTGCAGAAAAGGGAAGAACATTTACCCAGTTACATCAAAAGATCCAAAGGTCACAGAAATTGCCTTTTAGCAATAAGGATGGCTGTCACTGGGCAATGTCACAAACAGCAGTTAATTCTACTCTGTTTTAATAACCAGCTGAGAGAAGACAAATTTATGGAAGGAAGATAGTTTGAGTGATAGGCCTTCTGTCTATTCTGTTGACTACTCTACATTGAGATTAGCAGGAACAAGGGGTCTGCGTGGCATTATCTTGACCTTCACTGAGTTTAGTTTAGATGAGCTATGTCCTCATCCATAATCTATGGACACTAGGGGAAAAGAAAAGAAAACAGCAGGACTTTTTCATCTCTAGTACTTATGTTGGTTTCTCGTCATGGTCTTTTGAATGAAAGACTGACATAGTGGAAAATGCATCTGTGCCTGTGTTGGTGAGACCATTGATTACTTTATCACCACGAGTTCCCTTTAGAAAGCCTAATGTGATCAATTTCTACTCCAAGTTCAGGTGATGAAAGGTCTGTACTCATAAACGAATGGCTTTATTTCTGTCTTTCCAAAAACTGAGAATGCTGTCATTGGACATATCTGCCTTGGCTCTGAGTCCCAGGAAGCCTGGAGTTAAATGCTCTACTCTACCACTCATGTAAGCTCTCGTGACATCCATACTTGGTTCCTATTTCTTCTGCTCTTGTCATTCTTGTTTTATTTATATTTTCCCTGTTCCTAATTTGAATTCTTGATTATATTTTCCATCATTTTACTGCAGAGCTTACAACCTCTGATGCCTCCAGTTGTCAAGCAGGCGGCAGTAAATGACTGAAGTGAGTAGGGCTATAGGACATGGTATGGACTGCGGCAAACTGGAAAAGTTCTCTGGCCACTCTACTAAAATAGCACTATTCCTTTAGCCTGCTCTCAATCTCTATCCTCTGGCCTACTTTATTGGTAGCATTTATCACTTTCTGTAATTATTTATCTGTTTACTTAATTATAGCCTGCCTCACCTCTATGTCCCAGCACCCAGAAGATTGCCTGACACAGAATTCTCACCCAGTCTGCCCGCATTGGCTAAGTGAGTGAATTAGTAGATAAACATGGGACCCATGTGGCCAGATGCTCCTGTATTTTAACGGAATTTGAAATTTAGATTTTTGTATGAAATCATCTGATTTTTTGATTCTGGTGGCTAATGTGAAAAACTAAAAACACCATGCTGGCCAGAAACAGGCTAGCATGGGATACTGTTCTACTTCTGATTATCTGCTTATCAGCCCCATAGTTTCTTTATAGGATGAAGTAGTATACAAATAAACAAAACACACATCATTTTTATGGCTTACAAAGCCCTGTGGCCTGTTAGTATCTCATTATTGTTCCAATTTTACGTGTGAGGAAATTAAGTCCCCACAGAGGGGAAGTGAGCCTGTAAGATTAGAAGTGGAGGAAGCAATAAAAGACAGGACCCAGGGAGGCAGAGCTGGCCTCCTGGTCAGGTATTCAGGAAAGAGGGAGGAAATGCCCTGTTTGCTCTACTTCCTCTTTTCTTGGTGACCCAGACCCAGAGGTTAGGCAAATGTTTCACCCGACACAAGCTATGACCTCAAATTCAGATTCAGCCTCACGCTGGGTCTGTTTCTGTACCTTTCAGTACAGAAGGAACCAGCACAAGACACATCAGGATGGACGTCTTTCAAAACTCTCTCACGTAGCACCTGTGGCTCACCTGCCCCCAGCCAAGAACTGCAAGCTTTAAATGTTTAAGCCATGCACACATGATTGAACAGTCAACATATTGAATAGTGCCTATTTCACATCTGTATCTTCAAAATGATGCTGTTCTTATTTGTTTTAGGAGGTGATCTCCTTATGTCACAGGAAGACCAGTAGGTTGTGATAATGCAGAGACTATCTCAGCAGGTCTTTGAATTTAACCAAGTTCTGACTAAGATTTATTTTCTTACCTCTTTTCCCAGAGAAGTTCTTTAAAATAAAATTTGAGTATTGAAGTTTAGGTCTCTGACATTTCTTAGGGAACCCTAAGAGGTGGAAAATTTCTTTATAAATTATAGAATTATTTTCTTTCTATGGTTCTCCTAACCATTTTTTTTTTCTAGAATCACCTTGCTAAAGCAATAAAGCCCAGTTTGGTTGGCATTTCTTAGTTATTATTATTATTTCTAACTGTGGTCAGTACCCACAACAGAAAATTTACTATTTTAGTGTATTGTTAGTTTTGAGAATAGAGTTCAGTGATTCACCAGTCGCATATAACACCCAGTGCTCATTTCATCACATGTCCTCCTTAATGCCTGTTACCCAGTTATCTGATTCTCCCCACCAACCTAGAGTTAAGAGTCTCTTTTGGTTTGTCTCCCTCTCTGTTTTTATCTTATTTTCTTTTTCCTTCCCTTCCCCTATGTTCATCTGTCCATGCACTTTTGAGTTTCTTCCATCCTGTTGCTGTTGTGAAT